>NC_133787.1:1308935-1388424 GCF_003597395.2 Chelonoidis abingdonii | reverse complement strand
GGGGGAGACTGAGGGAACTATGGGATAGCTACGGAATGGCTACCCACAGTGCACCGCTCCAGAAATCGACGCTAGCCTTGGACCATGGACGCACACCATCGAATTAACGTGCCTAGTGTGGACGCACACACTCGACTTTATAATATCAGTTTTAAGAAACCGATTTTAGCTAATTCGATATTATCCCGTAGTGTAGACGTGGCCACAGTGTTAAATACTCATTTACAATAGGGCTGATTTCATACAGGAGGAGAAATACATCTTCCTTGTCAACCGAGCTTCTAGAAGGCTGCACTAAAACAAGATGAATCAACCCATACAAAAAGTCACAGATTATCCCAAAAGTGCCTAAACTATCTAAGGAACCTTTGACAATCTCAGCCTACATTTATATTCCAGGCTTTGTGTCTTCTAGGCTACAGAATCCACCCCTTGACACCAAACTGTGCAGCAGGAGCAAGGATTTCATTCATAAAACCATGGCTTTTAGCTCTCCTGTTTGCCAAGATAACCTTCCATATGTAAGTGATGAAGTGTTTTCTTCCTGAGTTTGCAGACAGCCTGAAACCACTACTAATGCTGCCAACTCTTGTGATTTCTGGTGGATTTCTTAGTTTCAGGTACCTGAAATCAAAAGACTGCATCAGAATCTTAGCTCTCATCTGAAAAACAATTCTAGCCCTCATGGTTGGAGAGAAAAACCTGAAACATGATACGAGTACAGCCTAAAGACTGAGGACAAGTCAACACTAAAAGCACTACACTGATGCAGCTGCACCACTGTAGCGCATCTGGGGAAGACGCTCTATGCCAGGGCTGGGCAAACTTTTTGGCCTGAGGGCCACATCTGGCTATGGAAATGATGGGCCATGAATGCTCATGAAATTAGGGTTGGGGTGCAGGAGGGGTTGAGGGCTCTGGCTCAGGGTGCAAGCTCTGGGTTGGGCTGGGGATGAGGAGTTTGAGGTATAGAGGGGTGTTCCAGGCTGGGACCGAGGGGTTAGGAAGGCAAGTGGGGGAAAATCAGGGCTCGGACAGGGCACAGGAGGGGGCTCAGAGGTGCAGGCTGTGGGTGACAGTTACTTCAAGCAGCTCCTGGAAGTAGCAGCATGTCCCCCTCCAGCTCCTATGCAGAGGCTCAGCCAGGTGGCTTTGTGTGCCGCGCCATCCACAGGCACCGCCCCTGCAGCTCCCATTGGCCACAGTTCCTGGCCTATGGAAACTGTAGGGGTGGTGCTTGGTGCAGGGGCAGCATGCGGAGTCCCTTGGCTGCCCCTATGTGTAGGAGCCAGAGGAGGGACATGCTGCTGCTTCTGGGAGACATGCAGAGTGGCCCCCGACCCCACTCCACAGCTGGAGCACAGAAGCGGGGCAAGTCCCAGACCCCACTCCCCAGTGAGAGCTCGAGGGCTGGAATAAATTGGCTGGCAGGCCAGATGTGGCCTGCAGGCCGTAGTTTGCCCACCCCTGCTCTATGCTGAAGGGAGAGCGCTCTCCCATCAGCATAATTACTCCACCTCCATGAGAGGCAGAAGCTATGTCGGCGGGAGAGCATCTCCGACCGACATAGCACTGGTGTGGACAGTGCTTAGTCACTATAACTTGTGTCACTCGGGCGGGGGGGGCATCTTTGTCATACCCCCAAGCACTGTAAGTTAGATTGACTTTAGCAATAGTGTAGATCTGCCCTGAGAAATAAGGTGAATAAAAATAACCCAATAGAAAAAAAAAGTCATGATTTTTGGGGCCTGACTCATACACTTTGAATGGGTGAGGTTGGCAATGCTGCAATGGCTTTGAGGGAAAAGCCTTTCCCATTCATCTCAGCATGGGGTTAACTCAAACCTCCTGACAGCCATTCAGTTGTTAACAATTATTTCACTCCTGTCCGATCATTTCAGAAACTTTTGTCAAAGCCACGGACTGATGGGCGTCTGCACAGGAGCTGGACAGACTCGGAGAAGACAAAAAGAGGCGGGTGTATGGATCAACGTGTTAGGGTCCAAAACTAGGACAGGGACCTCTTTTCTCCTCCCGCACAGAAAATTAATCATCTCCTACCTGGAGCATTGTGGGAAGGGAAAGCCCCAACCTACAAGGTGTTCTACTGGTAAAGTTGCTAGTTTGGGATGTGATTTCATCCTGATGTAACAATGAGGAGTTGTTGTGGCATCTTAGAGACAAAAAAATTTATTTGGGCATAAGCTTTCGTGGGCTAAAATCCACTTCATCGGATGCATGGAAGAGAAGGTTACTCACCTGTACAGTAACTGCTGTTCTTCAAGGTGGTTGTCCCTGCGGGTGCTCCACTTTTAGGTGTTTGAATGCCCCTGCACTTCTAGTCAGAGATTTAAGGTAGCGGTGCCCTGGTTGGCCACGCATAGCATATGCATGCTGCTCTGAGTGGGTACTGCGTGCAGCCAACCACCCCACAGTTCCTTCTCTGCCACAGAGGATCAAAGAGAAACTTGGAAGCAGAGGGGAGGACAGAAGTTAGTGGAGCATCCACAGGGGCAACCATCTCCAAGAAAAAATGGTTATCCACCTTTTAGTAACTCTTGTTCTTCGAGATGTGTTGTTCATGTCCATTCAAAGTAGGTGTGCGCGCGCCACGTGCACGCCAGCTGGAAGATTTTCCCTTAGTAGCGCCCGTAGGGTTGGCCCTGGCGCCCCCTGGAGTGGCGCCACTACGGCGTCCTATAAAAGGGCCCACCGACCCTCCACCCCCTCAGTTCCTTCTTGCTGGCACTCCGACAGAGGGGCAGGAGGGTGGGTATTGGAATGGCCATGAACAACACATCTCGAAGAATAACAGTTAGTAAAAGGTGGGTAACCGTTTTTTCTTTGAGTGGTTGTTCATGTCAATTCAAAGTAGGTGACTCACAAGCCTGACCTTAGGTGGTGGTGTAGGAGGTCACTGCCGACTGGAGCACTGCATGACCAAAGGCAGCATCGTCCCTAGCCTGGTGTGTGATGGCATAGTGCGATGTGAACGTGTGGATGGAGGACCACGGGGCAGCTCTACAAATCTTTTAAGTCAGGATCTGAGCCAGAAATACCACGGAGGAGGCCTGCGCCCCTGTAGAGTGGGCCATAACCAGAGCAATAGGGGCTTTAGCTATACGATAGCATTTCCGTATGCAGGCCGCGACCCATGAAGAGATCCGCTGAGAGGAGACTGAGAGCCCCTTCATTCTATCTGCCACTGCGATGAAGAGCTGGGTCGACTGTCTAAAAGGCTTTGTCTGTTCAATATAAAAGGCTAGGGCCCTGCAGACGTCCAGGGAATGCAGCCTGTGCTCCTTACCGGAAGTGTGTGGCTTTGGATGAAACACCGGTAGGAAGATATCTTGACCCATGTGCAATTGGGAGATGACCTTGGGAAGGAAAGCCAGGTGAGGTCTAAGTTGGACCTTGTCCTTACAGAAGACAGTGTATGGGGGTTTGGATGTCAGCGCCCTGAGCTCCAATATCCTCCTGGCCGAGGTGATCGCTACGAGCAAAGTGACCTTGTATGACAGGTACAGTAGACAGCATGAAGCCAGGGGCTCGAAGGGAGGCCCCGTGAGGGTGGAGAGGACCAGGTTGAGGTCCCAGGTAGGAGCTGGTTGACAGACATGCAGAAACAGCCTGTCCATGCCCTTGAGGAAACGACCAACCAGCGGGTTTTCAAACACCCAGGCGCCCCTCTCTCCCGGGTGGAAAGCCGAGATGGCCTCAAAGTGAACTCAAACCGAGGAGAGGGAAAGGCCCAACTGTCTCAGGTGGAGCAGATAGTCTAAGATAACGGGAATCGGGGCCCGCAACGGCTCCTGCCCTGGCTGACCGGACCAGACGGAGAAGCATTTCCATTTGGCCAGGTAGGTGGCCCTGGTCGAAGGTTTTCTACTACTGAGCAGCACTTGTCTGACCTGTTGGGAGCATTGCATCTCCACCGGGTCCAACCATGGAGCATCCAGGCTGTGAGGTGGAGGGATTGCAAGTTTGGGTGGCGGAGGCAGCCCTGGTCCTGCGTGATCAGATCCGGCAGCGGGGGCAGTGTCAGGGGCGCTCGGGTGGACATGTGCAGGAGTGACGTGTACCAATGTTGGCGCAGTCACGTCGGTGCTATCAGGATTACATGGGCATGATGCCTGTGGATCTTGAGAATTACCCTGTGTATCAAGGGAATCGGAGGAAAGGAGTAGAGTAGCCCTTCCCTCCAGGACAGGAGGAAGGCGTCCGAGAGAGACCCCGGACTGTGGCCCTGGAGGGAGCAAAACCGCCGACACTTCCTGTTTTTCTTTGAAGCAAACAGGTCTAACTGGGGATGACCCCAGAGCCAGAAGATTGAGCGCACTATGTCCCGACGAAAGGACCACTCGTGACCCCAGAAAGAGCGGCTGAGGACGTCCGCTAGGCCGTTCTGTTCCCCTGGGAGGTAGAACGCCATCAGCTGGGTAGCATTCTGAACGCAAAAGTCCCACAGTGCGAGGGCTTCCCTGCACAGGGGAGAGGAGTGTGAACCCCCCTGTATGTTGATATAGAAGACAGCTGACGTGTCGTCCGTGAGGACTGAGACACATCATCTGCTGGCCAGGTGGGACTGGAAGGTAAGACAAGCCAAGTGTACAGCTCTCAGCTCCCTGATGTTGATATGTAACTTGAGGTCCTCCTGCGACCACAATCCCTGTGTCCTGAGATCCCCCAAGTGCGCTCCCCATTCCCGATCCGAGGCATCCGTCACCAGGGAGAGGGAGGGTTGACGAAGGGAACACTCAAGCACACCTTCTGTGGGTCAAGCCACCATCGTAGAGAGCTCAGCACCACCTGGGGAAGAGTCACCACTGAGTCCAGGGGATCCTTGGCCGGGCAGTAAACTGAGCCAACGAGGATTGTAGTGGGCGGAGCTGGCGTCTGGCTTGGCTCACCACATAGGTGCACGCCGCCATGTGGCCCAACAGCTTGAGGCAATTTCTTGCCGTGGTGGTCGGGGCGCGTTGCAGACCGAGAATGATTTCGGACATGGATCAGAACCTGGACTCTGGAATACACGCTCTGGTGTGGGTTGAGTCCAGAACTGCCCCTATAAATTCTATCCTTTGGGTAGGAGACAGGGTGGACTTGGCCTCGTTTAAGAGGAGGTTGAGCTCGAAGAAGATCCGCCTGATGAAGACACCTGAGCTTCCACCTGCTCCTTGGTGTGGCCCTTTATAAACCAATTGTCCAAGTAGGGGAATACCTGGATACCCTGCCTGCGCAGAAAGGCCGCCACGACTGCCATGCACTTCGTGAAGACCCTTGCTGCCACCGATAGACCAAAAGGGAGCACTGTGAACTGCAGATGGGCGTCGGCCATGACAAACCTGAGGTACCAACGATGTCGGGGGATTATGGTAATATAGAAATATGCGTCCTTTAAGTCAAGGGCGGCATACCAATCTCCTGGATCCAAGGAGGGAATGACCGAAGACAGGGAGACCATGCGGAACTTGAGCTTTTTCACAAACTTGTTCAGCCGCCACAAGTCCAGGATGGGTCTGAGGCCCCCTTTTGCCTTTGGTATTAGAAAATACAGGGAGTACAAGCCTCTGCCCCTGAGCTCCTGAGGAACTTCCTCCACTGCCCCTGGAGGAGGGACCGCACTTTCTGAATTAGAATTTGCTCATGAGAGGGGTCCCTGAAGAGGGACGGGGCGGGGGGCTGGTGGGGCAGGAGGGAGGAGAATTGGATAGAATATCCCCTCTCTACCGTGCGAAGCACCCAACTGTCCGACGTGATTTGAGACCAGGCATAGTAGAAGGGGGACAGACGTGACCCAAAGGTAGGGATAGAAGGATCCGGAGTCCTGATCGGTAGGTCGTCCTCAACCATAACATCAAATAGGGGGCCTAGGTCCCGATGTAGGTCTCAGTTGGCCGGATGCCTGGCCGAAGGGGTGGCGTTGGTGGCGCCTCCTGCCGTTCCTGCCCCATCTGCGCCCAACCTCTGGACGATTCTGACGCTGGTAAGGGCGCAGGGCCACTTGTGACCTAAACTGCCTACGTTGGGTTGCCGGGGTACGGAGACCCAGCGAGCGAAGCGTAGCCCTCGAGTCCTTTAGGCTATTCAGACGTTTGTCCGTTTTGTCCAAAAACAGCATCCGCCCTTCGAAGGGGAGGTCCTGGATAGTCTGCTGGACCTCATAGGGAAGACTCGAGAGCTGAGCCAGGCTCCCTGCCTCATGACCAGGCCTGTTGCCATGGAACGTGAGGCCAAGTCCGCTGCATCCAGGGGAGCCTGAAGAAAGGCTCAGGAGATCAGCTTTCTCTCTTCCACCAAGGCTGAAAACTTTGCCCTCGAATCCTGGGGAAGGAGCTTGGTAAACTTCGACATGGCTGAACATGTGTTATGACCATATCGGCTTACGACAGCCTGTTGGTTGGTTATTCGTAGTTGAAGGCCTGCCGTGGAGTACACCTTTCTACCAAAGAGGTCAAGCCTTTTGGCATCCCTGTTCTTTGGCGTCAACCTTTGAAACCTCTGACTCTCCCTTTGGTTGGCTGCATCTACCACCAGGGAGTCCAGGGAAGGGTGAGTGTACAAATGTTCATGCCCCTTAGAGGGTACAAAATAATGCCTCTCTGTTTTCTTGGCAGTAGGGGACAATGAGGCTGGCGTTTACCATAATGTGTGGGACGTGTCCTCTATGGTCTTGATCAATGGTAGGGCCACCCTGGATGGTCCCAAGGGAGCCAGGATGTCCACTACCGGATCTACGTCCACCTCAATTTCCTCAGCCTGGATTGCGAAGCTCTGAGCTGCTCGCCTGAGCAGTTCTGAAGGATCCTAGTGTCTTCCAGGGCTGGTGCCATGGCCATGCCCGCGACCACCTCCTCCAGGGAAGAAGAGGAGGAAATCACTTGAATTGTCCCGTCCTCCGGCGCTTCCAGCCCTTCAGGGTCCGGCGGCACATGGTACTGAGGTTGCAGGGCTGGTGCCAGTTCCAAATGAGGCACCGCGGCCGGTACCAGGGTCGCCAATGAATGGTTTGGCGTGTCTGGAGGCACCTGCTGAGCCCGAACCGTGGTCGCCGCTGGTGCCGATGCCCGGCTAGGGGGTGCTGAACTTAGATGTGGCACACCCTGCCCGGCGACGGTGCCGGTGGAGAAGGCAACTGCGCCGGGGACATCAATGCCGAGGAGATCAAGGCCGACCTCGAGCGAGGACCAAACGCCTGGCCCACCGACTGGTGGTAGGCCCGGGGGTCTAAAACAGCCACTGGGAGGGCGGTTGCCATTGCTGCCGCCACTGTGGTGGGTATCGCTGGTGGCTCACACCCGAAGTCGACCTCCTGCTCCACAACCAACTGGAGCAGTAGAAGTCCGCCTCTGAGTCTGAGGTCTCTGAACAGGAGGACCTGGGGGGAGCGGCACCCGTCAGCGCCAGAGAGTGGCACGGAGGCGGCGGGGAGCTGTCTCTCTCGTCCGGTGCCGCCTGGGTGGCACGGGGCAGAGAGGGAGGCAACAGCATGGCCGGCTTGCCCCTTGACTGTACTAGGGAACGGGCTATGGTTGGCAACTCCCTGCCACGATGTGGGGAGACTGGTACCGGGAGTCTCAGCAGGTCTGAGGCCACCTTGAATGCCTCCAGTGTCGAGGGGGGACGCACGTCTCTGCTAAGGTCTGGGGATGTTGGTCGACTACCCTCTCTCTGGTGTGCGAGTCGATGGAGCAGCCGGGGCCTGTAGCCCAGCCTGTCCACTTGTACTGGCAGACGGCGTCGGCCTGTGAAGGTCCTGGCGGGGTGATCGCTCCCTCACCGGCCTCTTCTTCTTAGCGGGCACTGGGGAGGGCAAGCGGTGCCGCACTGAGGCCGACTTCTTCTGACCCAACTCCTTCCGGTGCCGGGTTTTGGAGGATTTGGGTTAGGCCCTAAGTCCTGATGCCAGTGCCGGGGCGCTTTGCACTGACGATGACGTGCTGGGCACTGCATCGGCTGGCTCCAGGTCCGAAAGTGGCCGCAAGGCAGCCTCCATCAGAAGAACTCTAAGTCTTTGTGCTCTCTCTTTCAGAGTTCTGGGAGGGAAGCCCCTGCAAATAGTGCACCGGTCCCTTTGGTGGCTCTCCTCGAGGCACCTCAAACAAGCAGAGTGCGGGTCACTCTTTGGCATGAAGTTTCCGCAGTCGTTGCAGAGTTTAAACCTGGGAGACCCAGGCATGCCCCAGCGGGGCAATGAGTAGGTGGGGGGGACCCCCCAGGGAGGATCCCCCCCAACAGCAAAGAACTATGTACAACTGATCCAGATAGACTAACTATATACACGGACTATGTACATGAGGATGGAACACTGCTAAACTTGCTATCAGCAAGCGAAGTTCCAGCTAGCTGTCACCGGCGGTAAGAAGGAACTGAGGGGGTGGAGGGTCAGCGGGCCCCTTTATTGGGCGCCGTAGTGGCGCCACTCCAGGGGGCGCCAGGGCCGGCCCTATGGGCGCCGCTAGGGGAAAATCTTCCGGATGGCGTGCACGCGGCACGCGCACACCTACTTTGAATGGACATGAACAACCACTCGAAGAAGAGCTAGGGTTATTTAGTCTGCAAAAGAGAAGAGTGAGGGGGGATTTGATAGCTGCTTTCAGCTATCTGAAGGGGGCTTCCAAAGAGGATGGAGATCGGCTGTTCTCAGTGGCGGTTCTCAAAGCAGGACCAACACCAACTAAATCATCCCAGCCAGGCCTTTGTCAAGCCTGACCTTAAAAACCTCTAAGGATGGAGATTCCACCCCCTTCCTAGATAACCCATTCCAGTGCTTCATCACCCACCTAGTGAAAAAGTTTTTCCTAATGTCCAACCTAAAGCTCCCTTGCAGCAACTTGAGACGATTGCTCCTTGTTCTGTCATCTGCCACCACTGAGACCAGCTGAGCTCCATCCTCTTTGGAACCCCCTTTCAGATAGTTGAAGGCTGCTATCAAATCCCGCCGCCCCACTCTTCTCTTCTGCAGACTAAATAGCCCCAGTTCCCTCAGCAGGACCGTCCTCAGGATTTATGGGGCCCTATGCAGTATTATTAAACTGGTGCCCCTATGGTCCCCTGAAGGAGATTCCCAGCTGGCACTGCTGACCCGTGTGGTGAGGGGACAGAGCCCTCCTCCACTGCTGACACACACACAGCTTCATACACAGCAGACTCTGCAACAGTGGCGCAAGGCAGGCTTTGCATTGTCACATGGGGACTGCATCTTGCCAGAGTCCATGGCCCTCCTGCAGCCCCTAACCATTCCTGGCTCACCATGAGCATTTTGACAGCAAGTACCAAGCAGTAATAATGACAACAATAATATAAGTGTGTGTGTGTGTGTGTGTGTGTGTGTGTGTGTGTGTGTGTGTGTGTGTGTGTGTGTGTGTGTGTGTGTGTGTGTGTGTGTGTGTGCGCGCGCGCGAGAGAGAGAGAGAGAGAAAGAGAGAGTGCGAGCCAGCACATGTGAGAAACAGAGAGAGAGCCTGTGTGTGTGCATGTGGCTGTGTGTTGGGGAGTGTGAGACTGGGTATGTCTAGACTATCAAATTAGATCAAATTTATAGAAGTCGTTTTTTTAGAAATTGTTTTTATACAGTCGATTGTGTGTATCCCCACACAAAATGCTCTTAAGTGCATTAAGTCGGTGGACTGCGTCCATGTACCGAGGCTAGCATCGAATTCCGGAGAGCTGCACTGTGGGTAGCTGTGAGTAGCTATCCCACAGTTCCCGCAGTCTCCGCTGCCCACTGGGATTCTGGGTTGAGATCCCAATGCCTGATGGGGTATGTTGTTGGAACGGGACATCCGTGCAGATTGTTAAAATGATTTGTCCGCCAGGATAACAAGTTCTTTACTTTGGTGGGTATGGTCAGTCACTTGTGAACAGAATGTCTGTGAGGAATATATACTGTACAGCGCCATGCCCGAAGGTGCCTTGTATGAAGCCATGCATGTTTCACGACAAACATGGTTGCTGACGTGTCCTGGAAGTTGGAGGCATAACCTGGCGGATGTCTGCGGGCTGTCTTCTATGGTTGCTATGAGGTTCGTTAATGTCAGGAAGTGTTGTTGGGGTAGACTTGCCGATGCCGTAGTGCAGTCCAGGTGGGCATATCTGAATTCCAACGGTTGGGTTAGAATTAGGATGGATTTTAGGGCACTGATTTGTAGGCCTAGTCTTCTGAACAGATTTTCAGTGAGTGACAAAGCATCCAGCACCTGTTAGTATGTAGAAGCTTTCAACAGGCAATCGTCCAGGTAGGGGAATAGGATTACCCAGTCTGCAAAGACGGGCTGCAACCACAGCGAGGACTTTGGAGAAAACTTGCGTGGCCATGGAAAGTCCAAATGGGAACACTTTGTACTGGAAATGTAGGTTGACTACTGTGAAACGAAGGAACCTTGTGTGTGCAGGATGTATGGTAACATGGAAATAAACATCCTGGAGGTCAAGGGCCAAGAACCAATCTTCCTTCTCCAATGCCGGGATTATGGTTACAAGGGTAACTGTTTTAAAATGCTGAGTTCTGATAAACTTGTTTAGCTTGCGCAAGTCCAATATGGGCCTCCAGCTGCCCATTTTCTTTTGGGTGAGGAAACAGTGTGAATAAAACCTGGTCCTCCTGCATTTGGGAGGTACAGGTTCTACGGCACTGAGTTGCATGAGGTGATTTATTTCCCACTGTAGTAGGTGCTCATGAGAAGGGTCCCTGAAGAGCGATGGGGAATGGGGGTGGGTTGGTGGAAGAGAGGTGAAGGGGATGGAATAGCCCTTGCGTATAATTTCCAGAACCCATTTGTCCAATGTAATGGTTGCCCAGACCAGATAGAAAAGTGTTAAGCCGTCTCCAAAAGGACTGGAATCGAGAGATGGTTGCGGCAATGAATTTGAGGGGCTCTCAAAGCCTCAACCAAACACTTCAAAATGCCTGTCTAGAAGTAGATGGTTGGGATGTGGTGGATTGCCTGTCTGTCGTCGTCTTGCTGACGGTGTTTGGACGTTGGTAGTACTATTTCTGCAGCTGGGTATACAGAGCAGTACGGAATCGCTGGGTGTAAAATGTGCCCTGTTTCTTTTTATCAGGTACATGAGTTCCCAAGGTTTTCAGTGTGGCACGGGAGTCCTTGAGGGTATGCAAGGCTGTATCCGTGGCATCCACAAAGAGTTTCTGTCCCTTAAAAGGTAAGTCCTTGATCGTGGCCTGGATTTCCTTGGGGAAGCCAGAAAGGTGGAGCCAAGAGGCCCTCTGCATGACTACTGACATGGCAACGGAGCGAGCCACTGTGTCTGCACAATCCAATGATGCCTGCAAGGTTGTCCTGGCAATCAAGGAACCTTATGAGATGCTTGCTTTGTATTGTTCTTTTTTGCCTGTTGGGAGATGCTCAAACAGACATCTGTGCAAAAATGTTGTGAGTGTATTTGGCTAATAGTGCAGAGTAGTTAGCGATGCATAACTGAAGAATCACTGAGGAATAGGCCTTTCTGCCAACCAGGTCACGGCATTTCCAGTCTTTGTCATAACGGGTGGTATGAGCCAGGTGTTGTATTCCCCTTTGATTAACAACCAGTGAATTTAGGCTAGGGCGAGTGAAGATGAACTCAACCCCTTTTGCTGGCACGTAATACTTTTGTCTGAACAAGAAGGTAGGGCCGTGGCCGATGCCTGCCAGACTGTTTTTGCCAGATCCATAATGCCAGAATGAATAGGCAATGCAATCTTTACAGTAGAAGAGGCATAGAGAATGTCAGTCAGCTTATGCTGCATCTCTGGCAGCTCTTCTACGCAGACGCCTAGGGAATCAGCCACATGCTTGAATAGATCTTGAAAAAAATTAAAAGTTGTCCCCCAGTGGGGGGAGGCATGATTGTGTCCTCCGGGGACAAGGAAGAAATACGGGTAGGAGGTAGGATGTCACCCTCTATTAAGTCCTTGTTGCCCTCTTGCTCCTCCCTGGTGACTTCAGGGGAAACCGGGGTAATCAGCGAAGTAGATCTACTTGATCTTGGTGTTTTGAACCTGGATTGGTTAGAGGGCTGAATATAGTGAGCCCTGTACAGTGCCTGTGATGAAGTAGGAATGTTCATAATGTTTTCTCTGAATACTGTGTGGGTGCCTCAGTTTCCCCTATGCAATTCAAGTATCTAGGTGGTGGGATAAGGGTACGTGACTGTTGCAGAGCCCTAGAGGGCCAGGGTGATACTGTCTGCACAGAGAATGGCTGACATCCTGTCTCCTGGCAACTGATGGCCTGGGCCCCTCCCTTGCAAAATGCCAACTGAATGTGTTGGAGAACAGAGAGATCAGGTGACCTCCTAGCCCAGGAAAGAGACAAAGGCCAAAGGAGGGGCTGGAGGGGGTTTCAGTTTGGAGCTGGCTGGGGAAAGAGAGGGAGGCCCAGATCCAGGGTCTAGCCTCCATAGCCTCAAGATGGACCTGACTTAGGGGTTGTTTCTGTACCTACAAACTCTGTTTTGGACTGTGTTTCTGTCGTCTAATAAACCTTCTGTTTTACTGGCTGGCTGAGAGTTACATCTGACTGTGGAGTTGGGGTGCTGGGCCCTCTGGCCTCCCCAGGAACCCCAGCTGTGCAGACTTGCTGTGGGAAGCGCACAATGTGAGAAGGGGATGCTGAATGCTCTGAGGTCAGACCCAGGAAGGTCAAAGCTGTGTAAGCTTCTTGCCCTGGAGACAGTCTGCTCACAGGGAGGAGGCGCCCCCAGAGTTCTGCCTGGCTTCATAGAAGGCAGTTCCAGAGCATTGTCCGGTGACTCTGTGACAGTGCACACAGGTCCCAGTATGGCCAGTTTGGTGGGAGAGCCATTGGGGGGCATCCACTGAGGGGGTTGCCAGGGTGTGGGTTGTAGCCCTGAGGTTCCAGGTTTGGGTGATGAATGGCATGGGGTCCCCATCCCTACAGCCACTTGATCCTCCTCATCGCTTGAGAGAGGAGGGGCTGAGCCAGCAGGTGTAGCCATGAGACTCATGGCTGGTCTGGCTGGGGTGCCATCTGTGCCAAAGAGGTGTGCCCAGGGCAGAGGCAGCGAAAAGGTCTGCCTGGCTAACGAAATGTTGCGGTACTGGGAAGTTAGGTGCAGGCATAGAAGGCACACAGAGGTTAGTCAGCATCTGTGCTGCCGGTACTGCGGGCTTGCTGTAATATACAGGAACAGCATGCAGTGCCATAGCACTGCTCGGTGCCAAGGGCTTCAGCTCTCCAGGCTCTGAGGGAACAGGTAGTCAAGGCAAAACAAAGCCTGTCTTAGAGCTAGACTGCACCCGGGTCTTTCACTCCTCAGGCTGCCTCTGCACTGGACCAACTCGGTGCCCCATGGTCCGAGGCTGTGTGTGCCAATGGTACTGGGGCAGATTTAGCGGTCGGAGATCACTTTTTACATGGTGATTCTCCCAGGGGGAGGAGTAAGACCGCTCCTTTGTTTTCATGGGGCTGCATCCCCCTTTAAGTGTTACTGAGTGACCAGGGAGTCACTCCCATTGTGTAGTGGTGGGGGTAACCTGCTCTCTAGGAGGGGGCAGAGGTGCCTTTGGCAGGCTAGTGTGGAAAGAAGAAAGGGCTGTCCCATTACGCTACCACTACTACCCCGCCTCTGTCTGGCTGTGCAAACTGACTAGCCTCTAGCCCCCGCTGTCTCTTCAGGGGCTGTAAGCTACAGATGAGGTTAATCCAGGAGCTCCCTGAAGCACATCTGCTGGAGTGATCAGGTGGGGGAACGCCCCTCAGTACTGCAGCACAAGGGAGGAGTGACTTTCCCGAAAGTCTCACATACCTCGTCAATGTCCATGCCTTAGCACCCGTTCTTCTCCAGCTGAGCACTGCCGCAAAGGCAATCAGCTAATGGAGACTAGGCAGCAGCACAGTGTAACAGGGCAAGTAGGCTTCCTTCCCCAGCATTAACTGGGGGGGGGAGGGGGGCGGGCTTTTCCCTCTGGAAGCTGCACGGTGCAGCCTCTCCACTGAGCTACCCTTAAAGGAGGCAATTTTGCAACAGAAAAGCTTCAAAAACAGACTCCAACCAGAAACTGCTGAACTAGAATTAATATGCAAACTAGATACTATTAATTTGGGCTTGAGTAGAGACTGGGAGTGGCTGGATCATTACACAAATTAAATCTATTTCCCCATGTTAAGTATCCTCACCTTTTTGTCAACTGTCTGAAATGGGCCATCTTGATTCTCACTACAAAAGTTTTTTTTCTCCTGCTGCTAATAGCTCATCTTAATTAATTAGACTCTTAGAATTGGTTGGGCAACTTCCACCTTTTCATGTTCTCTGTATGTGTATATATCTTCTTACTCTATGTTCCATTCTATGCACCTGATGATGTGGGCTGTAGCCCATGAAAGCTTATGCCCAAATAAATTTGTTAATCTCTAAGGTGCCACAAGTACTCCTTTTGATATTGATATGGAAGCCACCACAGGGGATTCAATTTTCACATTACATTCACTAGAAGCCTCTATTAGTAAATATACCTGAAATACCCACATCCAATCTGGAAGTCCTATCAAATGTAGGGATCCTTGCCAGAGTACACGGAGCCTTGTTTATATTAATCTAGATGGAAGCACATTTCTGAAGCACACATTTCACAGGGTCAGACAGTTACATCAGCAGAAGCAGGTTCTATAATGATAAATGCTTTATTTTTCACATCACAAAAATAGAGGAACAAAATATCACACAGAAAAATAGATACAATTAAATGGAGAGGTATATATTTTACATAATCTTGTTTTTAAAGAGGAGACGCACAAAGGAAATTAATATCCCTGCAAGTTTTAGAAAGGAAAGTTGTTCTGTGGATTTAAATAGTGACACACTGGATCTGGTAACCTGAAAGATGCCGTTTACACAGACTGCATGCAAGGAACAGTGCCTGGGGACAGGTTCCCCATACAGAGAAACTCTCTTGCAATTTGTGTAACATTCTTGATAGTTTGCCTTTGGCAAATACAAATATGAAATGTAGATCCTGTTCATCCCCAAGTCAGAAAATGAAATGTCCTTACTCACAGGAACTGAGAATCAGTCTGCACACTTGGCACTGACACCCCTTGGCTCACGCACCCACCCCACCAACTCTTTATGGGGAATTCCAGTTCAGACTCACATGTAGGATGTGCAGAATTGAGCCACAGACAAGGATGACTGGGACCATTCTGTGACCCTGGTGAAAATCAAACCTCAGGAAATCCCCAACAGTTTTTGTTAAACTTGGAACAAGGCAGCTAACATTTTCTTTCTTGTTTTTCAATTCAAATGCTGTTCAGTCACCTGAGCCTTAGGCAAGGTTAACATGAATTGCAACTACCATCAAAAGGCACAAAAGTCTCCCCACCCCATTGCCAACTTTCTCCAGACAAAAGACAGTTCTATGACATTTGGACTGGGCTGCGCCTAAAGAGGCGGCAAGGTTCATACTATATGCATATGAAAATGCAGAAAAAAAGTGTTCTCACTCCAGTCCCACAGCTATCTTCTCCGTGGCAAAGACTAATGACACAGAGCTGGCTTTACCTGATTGATGGAAAAGCCCCACCAAGCTTGCTTTGCTCAGAAGCCTCAAAAAGAGCATAAGAACAGCTGAGTAAGTCCTTTACAGGGCACGTCCACAACATTCCTGGGAAAATGCCCATCTAAGTACAAGGTAGCAGCCAAACTGCTACTTAAAGCCCCTTTCTTCATGCAGCAAGGGCAGTAGGACTGCAAAGTACAGGGGGAGTCTCAGACATTCCTCTCCTTTGGGTCATTCTCAGAAGGGGTTTGAAAGTCCCAGCACTGTGTTAGTGCTTGGGAGGGGGAAGGAGTTATACCACTGTGCAGCTGGAGACAGGCCAAGAGTGAGCACTACATTGAGGCAAGCTGCCAGTTTGCCCGAGAATAGAGAAAACTGACCTTGGGATCAACTGAAGGAAAAAGGACAGATAAAAATTAGGTTAGGGGAGAAAAGACAAAACACCAGTGCTCCAGGCACCAGTGTGTCCCAGTTCCTGAATGCACCAACATGAGAGGTGCCGTGGCAGTTCCTGTCCTGTGAGCAACACATGCAAGAAGGCCGAGCCTGGGACCATACCGTTGTGGTGGGACACCAGGGAATTTGTAGTTTAGCAGCACATTTTGGAAGCTCCTCTCTGCGGAAGGCTTACAGAGCCTTTTTCACTCCCACTTGTAGAGCTTCACCATCTTCTCAGTGAGAGTGGCCAGGAAGTTACTGTGGTTCACTGTGAAGGGGCAGATGTCCAGCACAGGTAAGTCAGTTTGTAGCTTCTGCAGTAAGGAGCCACTCCCAGCATCCCACACCTGTGAAGTACAAAGGGTCAGTCACCACAGTTCTCACCTCCCACTCAGCCTTAATTTCTAATGTTGCTGGTGGGAAGCAGCCCCCCCTTCAGAGAAACATCCCAGAGAGCGCAGCCATTTCCAACACCTTCCCCTGCCTGCCAAGACTCACTTTTCAACCAATAAGCCTGCCATGAGCCTCCCTTCTGGAAGGTCAGATAATCAGGGACATGAGTTTAGAGATGCCACCTAAATGTGGCTGTGCAAGGTGCTGCTATTCAAAACAATTCTCATAAAAACCAATCCGTCCAGAAGTGGTTTCAAGAAGCCATGAACAGAAAGTGCAAGGTTTAGGAATACATGAACTTGATACAGGAAACACTTCATTGTAAAAATGGGCTGGTGCAGAAGCAGCAAGGCCAGCAATGCCAAGTGTGATCAAAGATGAGAAATAAAAATGAAAACAAGTTCCTTCACTGTCATACTGAATGTTAAGACAACCCTCAGGACAACTCTAAGACAATTCATCTGTAAGGCAAGAGCTGGATGACTCAAGGAAGGGCAGGCTAGTGGAAGAAATTAACACAACTTGCCGGAAGCAACATGTATCTCCTGCTTAGGTACCCAACAAGAATGTGGGAGTAGGTTTAACTAAATTAATAACTCAAGTGAGGTAAGGCTGTGCTGCTTGTGGGCGAAAGCATCCTAGAGCTGCTAAGGTAACTTCCAGGCCATAATCCTGTGTATCTTTTGGAAAGGGAAATTAATTTGTGCTGGAGACAAGTTAGAACTGTTAGCAGGACAGCTGAAGTCTGACTGCACTAGAGAAGGTTGCTCTTTGAGCCAAAGGCACAACCAAGTACTGAAGTGGGAAATTTACAATGCCTGAGTGATAGCACATATATGGGAGAGCTGGTCTGATCAGGTGCACTGGCTAAGCAACACGACTTATTGAAGAAGGCAAACCCTGTCCTCCCACTCTCTGCTTCTCTAAGCACTCCACTTCAGTATTCTCGTCGTATTCTTGGGAAACCACATGCATACAAAGCCACATGCACTCTCCCTGATGTGCTATCTAGGCAGCAGGTAGCTGGACAAAGACAGAAGAGAAACAGAGTAGCGGTCTGGGCTGACTAGACTATTTGAAAAAGCTTGCACATTTTCTTCTCCAGTCTTAGGTAGGACGTGCAGGTCAGGCAGTATAAGCAGGATGTAAAAGCAGGTCGAGAGTCAGTCTGGTGGGCATTAATGCCTTGATCCTGCACGCTACTTTGCACTAGGGGCTATAGGTCTCAGACAGAACCCCAGGGAAGTTAACATACAAAGCAGAAGGTAGACATAATCACTCACTTCTGTGTTCTTAGTAGCCTGTGCTAACTCAGGGAAAATGGAAAATGGGCAAGGGTGGTCATTTGTGATGAGGCAGTCTGATTTTTGCTTATTGAAGTTTTTCTTAAAACATGTCCCATGGCTCAGTAATCCTGTACAAAATTCCTTTAGCTTGCATTTCCCACAAAATTTATATAAATTCAACACTTACTTCTCCAAAAGTCATTTTCCAGACATGAACCAAATGTAGCCAGTACTGCCTAAATCAGGGGTGGGCAAACTTTTTGGCCCGAGGGCCACATCTGAGAGGGGAAATTGCAAGCAGGGCCATGTAGGGCTGGGGCAAGGGGCTGGGATACAGGAGTGAGTGCAGGATGTGGGAGGGGGTGTGGTGTGCAGGAAGAGGCTCAGGGCATGGGGTTGCGGCAGAGGAGGGGTGTACAAGGGGGCCAAGGGAAGGGGGTTAGAGTCCAAGAAGGGGTGTGGAGTGCGGAAAAGGAGCTCAGGGCAGGAGTGCACAGTGCAGGAGGAGTTCGGAGTGCGGGGTCTGGCCTGGCGCTGCTTACCTGGAGCAGCTCCAGGGTGGCAGTGGCGCTCAGGCAGACTCCCTGCCTGCCCTCACCCTGCACCGCTCCCAGAAGCGGCCAGCACCACGTCCCTGTGGCCCCTGGGGGAGGAGAGGGGAGCAGAGGGCTCCGCACGCTGCCCTTGCCTGTGGGTACCTCACCTAGGGTGACCATATGTCCCGATTTTATAGGGACAGTCCTGATATTTGAGTCTCTCTTATACAGGTTTCTATTACCTTCACCCCCTGCCCCAATTTTTCACACTTGCTGTCTGGTCACCCTAACCTCACCCGAAGCTCCCATTGGCCAAGGTTTCCTGTTCAGGAAGGTGGGAGGTGGTGCCTGCAGGCGAGGGCAGCACACAGAGCCCTCTGCCCCCACTCCTCCAGGGACCAAAGGAACATGGTGCTGACTGCTTCTGGGAGCAGTGCGGGGGCCGTGCCGCCATGGGGGTGGTAATCCCACAGGCCAGATCCAAAGTCCTGACAGACCGAACCCAACCTGTCGTTTGCTCACCCTTGGCCCAAATCCTACCCAAAAAATTGTGCTTCACAGGGTATTCCTGTTCTTTGATATGTGGTTATGTGTACCGTTAACAGATCTATAAACCCATGTCATTTAGGAATATTACATGCTTCATCAAGACAAGACCTCTATTTATCAAGTGTGTGTGTGTTATGATTACTCTTACTGTAAAGAATTTTAGTAATACTATTTAATGCATTAAAAAAAAATCTTATGCACAGATTATGCAAGGGGAGGGGATTTAAATTAAAACTGATTTTTTCCTACACCCACTCCCCACCCCCACCCCCACCCCCTGCTTTAATAATAGGATATGGAGCCTCTCACTTCTGTGACTAGTTCAATTCCAGTCTGGGTTTACTGTGACTATGAGCTACCAACTAGCAGCTCTTCAGCCTGAGGGAGATAATGGATTGAGACGTAACAATTTCCCACCTGGTCAGGATCTACAAGAACCCTGGTTGTTTGTTTCAGAGAAGACATGAAGAATGAACCATCTTCACTCCTAGAGATGATCCCTGCAAGTCAGTATTTAGTTACACTGACAGAGCAATGTGGATGAAGCAGTATAGCTTCTTGTGCTGTTCCCTAACCACAGAACAGTTACATTAGTCTCCAACAGCTGTTACACCTCTACCCTGTTATAATGCCACCCAATATAACATACATTCAGATATAACGCGGTAAAGCGGCGCTCAGCGGGGGGGGAGGGGGGGAATGTGGGGGGCTGCGTGCTCAGGTGGATCAAATCATGTTCAATATAATGTGATAAGATTTTTTGGCTCCCAAGGACAGCATTATATCGCGGTAGAGGTGTATTTTATTGCTCCCAAGGAAGGCTGGATGGACCAATTCTCTATCAGACCCCTTATGTAAGCAAGAGGTTTGCTTTGAGGCTGTAGCCATAGCATTTTAAACATATCTAAATGCAAAGGTATGCTCTTATCTTGGAGGCTGAAGTCCTCCTTCAACCGCAGAACAGAAACCACACAGATGGCAGCAGTACAAGTCTTCTCCCCTATCCCCTGCCAACCTGTCTCAACCCTAACCTGATGGGATCATCTCTAGGAGGGAAGTTCATCGCTGGGCTGCCATAGACCATATCGTAAGAAGTGATGTTGCAACTCTGCAGGCTTGAACTCTTCCCTGTGAGCTAGTATTGAGCTAGTGTGCTAGCATGCTGCTGCTGTAAGTGGCACTGTACCAGCAGGGGTACCATTTGTACAACATGATGTTCTCTTTAGAGGAAGGTGTTAATTCCTAGGCCATTGCCAGAGTCTATCATGGCTAATTACATTCTGCCTACCTACATTCCTCCAGTAGGAAGCAGGGACAAGTTTACTACAGGAGCAACCTGCCTATATTTAAATTAAGGACACAGCATTTAGTTTTGTGCATTGCTGGTTTTCAGTGTAAAGCAGTATCTCCAAATTGCCAGGGAGTTAGCCAGTCCCACAAGCAAAGTATGGAAAGTTAATACACACACCCCTCCCTGCCCACTCACCTGTTACCCACAATACAAGTTCCATCACATTGGATTTAACAACACTGGGACAAATAAGGTTTCCCTCCTAAGCGCTGCCTGGTGAAAATGAAAGGAAAAAGGAAATACCATGGCAGAGTTTGAGGCCTCATCGCCAGCGCACACCAAGATGCTGCCATCCTCCTCTGGACTCCGAAAGATGGCATTTTTGGTCAGCAGTTTGCAGGTGGGTCCAGCACTGAATGTCTGAACTGGGTGACAGGAGCAGACCATGTCGACAGATGCGTCCATCAGTTGGCTACAGGACAGTTCCATCACCACACAATGCAGGCAATTGTTGCTCTTATCTGTGGGATGTAGACAAAGGGTAGCTCCACTGACAAGCTGAGTCACTTGCCAAATACAATTTTCCCCAGTGTACAGTAGCCTCTCCAGGAAAGGGCTAGAACTAAGCTACAAAGAGACGAAAATCCTAATACAAACCCACTCAGGGTCATCACAGGGATGGAAGCCCTAGGCAAGAGGTGTTGTTGGAAAAAAGAAACAATCCATTCTCAGCAGCCTCTGTTCTGTACATGTGCAGTCGCACAAAAAGCTTTACTGTGTCCAAGGGGGGACATGGTACTAGTGTGCTATCCAGGCCTTCGCCTTTTAAAACTAAAAGCATCATTTCTGCTATGCTCTCAGCCTTCCAAAGCTGCCACCAAATCCTGGCACGTCACAGGGGCTTATGTGGCAGGGCAGAATTACGACAAACTGATAAAAGCGCTGCATAGAAGGTGCTGTACTTGCACACAATTACTTACTAGGCCTGTAAGTTGCAAGGCAGTGCCGAGTGCTGATTTCAGTCTGAATATCGATGCAGCCTCCAGGCTCTAGAGGCAGATGGTGAGGCCGGTAGGAGTTGCTGGCCTTCTGTTCCCAAAAACAGCCTCCTTCTAAGCTCCCAGCTACTACTCCACCATATGGCAGTGTGGTGGAGGCCATTTGGGGCAGGTAGGACAGGGACACCACAGGACACCTGAAAGGAGAATTTTCGAGAGCCTGTAACTTGACCATTCAGCTTTAACACTTCCGAGCCCCCTTCCCAGTCTTGATTTCTCCCAGTTGCACTTTTCAAGGGGGGTTCACAGTCAAGTTAATAATAATTAGCTCTCTTCACCCTTGAGTAGTTAACGTAAATGAACAGAAGCTTTTGGACACAAATTAAGCAACAACTATTTCTATAAAATGCCCCCTTGAAAGACACACCCAATTGGATTTAGCAAGCATGTGAGGATGAAAGCATGAAATTAAACACAGAATCATGGAATCGTAGGTCTGGAAGGGACCTCGTGAGGTCATCTAGTCCACTCATGACAGGACTAAGTATTATCTCGACCAGTGGTTTTCAAACTTTTTGTATTGGTGACCCCTTTCACACAGCAAGCCTCTGAGTGTGACCCCTCCCTTATAAATTAAACAAGGTGGAGGGGAAAGGGGAGGGGAGGATTTGTAATTTAATGGGGGCTTAGGGCTATCAGCCCCACGGACCTGACAGCTCACAGCCCCCATGTAACCACCTTGTTACCCCCTGAGGAATCATGACCCCCAGTCTGGGAACCCCTGATCTAGACCATCCCTGACAGGTGTTTGTCTAATCTGCTCTTAAAAATCTCCAATAATGGAGATTCCACAACCTCCCTAGGCAATTTATTAGGGTGTCAATTAATCACAGTTAACTCACACGATTAATTCAAAACAATTAATCGCGATTAATCGCACTTATAACAACAGAATACCAATTGAAATTTATTAAATATTTTTGGATGTGTTTCTACTTTTTCAATATTGATTTCAATTACAACACAAAATACAAAGTGCACAGTGCTCACTTTATATTATTTTCATTACAAATATATGCATGTAAAAATGATAAAAGAAATAGTATTTTTCAATTCACCTCATACAAGTATTGAATTGCAATCTTTTTATTGTGAAAGTGTAACTTACAAATGCAGATTTATTTTTGGCTACATAACTGCACTCAAGAACAAAACAGTGTAAAATGTTAGAGCCTACAAGTCCACTCAGTCCTACTTCTTATTCTGCCAATCGCCAAGACAAACAAGTTTGTTTACATTGACATGAGATACTGCTGCCTGCTTCTTATTTACAGTGGCACCTGAAAGTGAGAACAGGTGTTTGCATGGCACTTATGTAGCCAGCATTGCAAGGTATTTACATGCCAGGTATGCTAAATATTCATATGCTCCTTCAATCTTTGGCCATCATTCCAGAGGACCTGCTTCCATGCTGAGGATGCTCATTAAAAAAATAATGCATTAATTATATTTGTGACTGTACTCCTGGGGCAGGGGGAGAACTGTACATCTGCTCTGTTTTACCTGCATTCTGCATATATTTCATATTATAGCAGTCTCGGACGTTGACCCAGCACGTTTGTTTTAAGAACACTTTCACAGCAGGTTTGACAAAACGCAAAGAAGGTACCGATATGAGATTTCTAAAAATAGCTATAGCACTCGACCCACGGTTTAAGAATCAGATGTGTTGTCCAAAATCTGAGAGGGATGAGGTGTGGAGCATGCTTTTAGAAGTCTTAAAATAGCAATACTCCAATGCGAAAAACTACAGAACCCGAATCACCAAAACAGAAAATCCAATCTTCTGCTGGTGGCATCTGACTCAGATGATGAAAATGAACATGCGTTGGTCCGCTTTGCTTTGGATCATTATCAAGCAAAATCCATCATCAGCATGGAAGCATGTCCTCTGGAATGATGGTTGAAGCATAAAGGGACACATGAATCTTTAGCGCATCTGGCATGTAAAAATCTTGCAACGCTAGTTACAACAGTGCCATATGAATGCCTGTTCTCACTTTCAGGTGATATTGTAAACAAGAAGCAGGCAGTACTATCTCCTGCAATTGTAATCAACTTTGTCTGAGTGATTGGTGACCAAGGAGGAGGACTGAGTGGACTTGCGGGCTCTAAAGTTTTACATTGTTTTATTTTTGTAAGTTCAACTTTCATGCTAAAGAGATTGCATTACAGTACTTGTGTGAGATGAATTGAAAAATACAATTTTGTTTTTTACAGTGCAAATATTTGTAATAAAAAATAAATATAAAGTGAGCACAGTCCACTTTGTATTCTGTTATAACTGAAATTAATATATTTGAAAATATAGTAAACATCCAAAAATATTTAAAATAAATGGTATTCTATTGTTGTTTAACATCATGATTAATCGTGATTAATTTTTTTAATCGCTTGACAACCCTACAATTTATTTCAGGGATTAACCACCCTGACAGTTAAGAAAATTTTCCTAATGTCCAACCTAAACCTTGCCTGCTGCAATATAAGCTTCTTGTCCTAATCTCAGAGATTAAGGAGAACAATTTTTCTCCCTCTTCCTTGTAACATCCTTTGTACTTGAGAACTGAGAGGGGACATAAGTTCTCTTTTCCAGAGTGAACAAACCCAATGTTTTCAATCTTCCCTCATAGATTATGTTTTCTAGACCTATAATTTTTGTTGCTCTTCTCTGGATTTTCTCCAATTGGTCCACATCTTACCTGAAATGTGGGGCCCAGAACTGGACACAGTTCTTCAGTTGAGGTCTAATCAGTGCAGAGCAGAGCAGAAGAATTACTTCTTGTGTCTTGGTCATAACAGTCAATACATTCCGGAATGATGTTTCTTTTTTTGTAACAGAGTTATACCATTGACTCATAAGTAGCCTGTGGTCCACTATGACCCCAAGATCCCTTTTTGCAGTACTCCTTCCTAGGCAGTAATTTCCTGTTTTGTACATGTGCAATTGATTGTTCCTTCCTAAGTGGAGTACTTTGGATTTGTCCTTATTGAATTTCATCTTATTTACTTCAGACCATTTCCCCAGTTTGTCCAGATCACTTTGAATTTTCATCCTATTCTCCAAATCACTTGCAATCCTCACAGCTTGGTATCATCCATTATCTTTAGAAGTGTACTGTCTGCAACATCTAAATCACCAATGAAGATATTGAACAGAACCAGACCCAGAACTGATCCCTGTGGGACCCAACTTGATATGCCCTACCAGCTTGACTGAACCACTGGTAACTACTCTCTGGGAACAGTTTTCCAACAAGCTATGCACTCACCTTATAGTAGCTCCATTTAAGTTCTATTTCCCTAGTTTATTTATGAGAAGGTTATGTGAGACAGTATCAAAATCCTTGCCAGAGGCAAGATATACCACAGAATCACAGGGTTGGAAGGGACCTCAGAGGTCATCTCGTCCAACCCCCTGCCCAAAGCAGGCCCAATCCCCAGATTTTTGCCCAGATCCCTAAATGGTCCCCTCAAGGACTGAACAAACAACCCTGGGTTTAGCAGGCCAATGCTCAAACCACTGAGCTCCATTATCTTTCCAGGTACTGAAGTTAAGCTGAGTGGTTTGTAATTCTGAGTTGTCCTTATTCCCCTTTCTATAGATGGGTACTACTTTGCCCTTTTCCAGTCCTCTGGAATCTCTCCTGTCTTCACGACTTTTCGAAGATCACTAATGGCTCAGATATCTCCTCATGTACTTCCACATATCTGAACTAGCAAGGGTTAAATAAAATCCAGAGAGGTAATAATCTTAGCGTTTCAGGGGCTTATGCCCCAACTTTCCGCTGTCAAAACAAAAAAAATGTAGTCTCATAATCAAGGCCCTACCAATTCTATAGCTGTGAAAAACATGTCACGGACCATGAAATAAGCCCTTTCCCGTGAAATCTGATCTCCCCAAAATCAGATGGATTGGGTAGGGACAGGACTTGTCCTTCCCCTGCAAATTATCAGAGGGAGATTAGACGCACCTCCATAGGCAGCGTAAAAGTGAAGGTGGACTCCAGGCTTCTATCTTTCATGGCTCTGGTCAGGGCTGGGGGCTGCTCAGGCTCCAGCAGGGTCTTGGGGCTTTCACCTCTGTGGCTCCTGCCTCGGCTTAGAGACCTGGGCTGGGGGCTGCCATCCCCCACAGCTCCAGCCCCCACAGCTCCTGCCTGGGCTCTGGGTGCTTGAGCTTCAGGGCTTCTGTTCCCTCTCCCCCGTGTCTCCTGCCCGGCTCAGGGACCTGGGCTGGGGGCTACCACGTCCTGCAGATCCAGTCAAGCTTGGGGCTCCCCCACACCCTGACTCCTGTCTGAGCTCCAGGACTGTTGCTGCCGTCTGTTCCCATCCCCCTCCCTCACAGCTCCTGCTTGGGCTCTTGGTGCTCAAGCTCCAGGGCTTCTGCTCCCTCCCCCTGTGGCTCCTGCCCAGGCTCAGGGCTGCCCACCCCTGCGTAGCTTCCCCCCCGCAGGCTCAGGGACCTAAGCTGGGGGCTGCCACCCAGGACTTGGGGCTTTTGCCCCCCACAGCTCCTGCCCTGACTCCGGGCCACCCAGGTTCAGGGCTTCTGTCCTCACTCCTGGCTCCTGTTCGGGCTTGGGGCTTCAGCACCTGCTGGGGTTCGGGGCTTCCATCCTGTGGCTCCTGCCAGGGCTGGGGCACCCATTTTTCAAATTGTCCAAGGCCCCAGTACTGGTCCCAACTAGCAACTAGGAGCCCCTAGTTGGGGCGATCCCCAGTGCTGCTGGGAGATCTGACCTACCTCCACCTCTGGGAGCCTCTCCAGCTGCAGGAAACTCTGCAGCTGCTGCCTTCAGAACTGAGCTCCGAAGGCAGTACAGAAATGAGTATAGCAATCCTGTAACCCCCCTACAACAGCTTTGGGACCCCACAATCCCCTTTTAGATCAGGACCCCACGGTTATAGCACCCTGAAATTTCAGATGTAAACATCTGAAATTGACGAATTTTAAGACCCTGCGGCCGTGAAATTGACCAAAGTGAACCGTGAATTTGGTAGGGCCCTGTCCATCATTATGGACATGTAGACATGCCATGTTCCAGGACTGAGGGTAACAATTTACTAATCTGTAAGAGGTGACTGTATGTCAAAAGGCTGCAATGCCCAAAGAATCACTTGCAAACACTTTAAAGGACCTGCTCCACCTTGCAACATTACAAGAGCATCAGAGCCAAAACACTACGGGAACACTGAAGAAAACTATTTGTATCTTGGCACTATTCCTGCATGCCAGGCACTGTCTCTCCCTGGGAAAACCTTTTGTATGCCACAACACATATATATTCAGAACATGTCTCTTAACATGTTTAGAAACCAATCATCAAACAACTTGTCCCTGCTACCTATGAAAGAGGACAGTAGGGAGGCGGAACATAATTAGTCACAGTAACCCTATGCCCTTCCCAGAGTCTAATACCTTATCCCAATATAAGTGTTAAGTTGCGAAGAGAATCCAATAGTACTCAGAAGCTCAAACTCAAGTTGCCTGGTATAAGACTTCTTAGGATGCTCCAGACATTGGCAAGCATAGCCCGTTTTAGTGTCCAAACTATACCACACAGCTCTCAGGGAATCTTGACCAAACATTTGTACTAATGTTTAATTCTCAGGTGCAGAACTGCAGAGGTGACAGTATCTCAGATTGTTGCATCCCTGCTCCTGGTTCTGAATCTGCCCTGAGCTATGAGCCAATATTTTTGAAGCTTACCGTCAACGTGCACAAAAGATGCTGTTTAATCAGGCGATTACACTCACCTGTGTAAGATGCTACATTTAACCTGCAGTGCACTTGTGAAATTCTGGGATGGAAAGCGTGAAACCATACCTGGACTTCTGAGGGGCTAGTTCCTGGACATGAGAGCTTGTGTTTCTCAGATCATACACCAGGATAGAACCATTGACAAGCCCAGCATAGATATAATTGGTATCATCAAGGCACCAGCAGCAGCTCCACACAGGGCGGCCAGCATTGTATGACTGAACCACAGTATTTGTTGTCAAACTGTGGAGGCAAAGGAATATGTTGACAATGCAAACGTATACTGTGGGATGAGAAGACTCAGTGTAACACACCCAGCCAACAAACCTAGAAAAAAACTCTGCTAAGGAACTGAATAGTAGGCTGTTCCCCGCTACAGATTTTAATCCCCATACTCCAGAAAAGAATCTGAAGAATAGAGATAGTATATCACTGTGAAACTGTCAAAAAGCACAGAGATTTAGCATTCCACCAAAGCATATACCAAAGCATATACAAAGCTGAAACAGGTAAAATACCTCCTTCTCTTTGACTTTTTGGATTGATTCTAGGGAATAAAAATCACTTTATATTGGCTGCAGGGATAGGGGTTTCAGACTGACATCCTAACTGCTTTGTTGGGAGAGCAGGGTTAAATTACTTGTCCGGAAATAGGAGGAGAAGGCATTGCACTGTGGTCCCAGAATACTGTATATCCCAGAAACTGGGAGCCTCATTCATTAGGATTCCTCACCCTGCTTAGTTATTCTCTTCTGCCTGTTCATTTGAAGAGGGCTCAAGTTCTGAGAAACAGCATTTAACACAAAGGAAAAGATTTAAGCAAGTGTTAGAGAGTGAATAGGGCAAACAAAACAGTATAAGTACACACACACACACACACACACACACACAGATATGTCAAAAAATTCTTAATAGTTTGCAGAACACTGCCAGTAGGGGAGTGTATGCTGTGTTTGGGAGAAGGCAGAGGAGCTGAAACAACAGCTGAGGCTGGCATCACTGAAGAAACTGGAAATTAAAGTGGATTTTGCATGGAGGGATGTATCAGAGACATGCGGCAAATTGAGATCTAGTAGGCGTGAAATATAAAGATGATATTAAAAAAAGGGAATCTGTAGAGTCATTCACCCAAGATACCCACAACAGATATTCTGCACAGAAGGAACCACCAGGGGCAGGGGGGAAGTCAGGTGACCTTGATGAAGATTCCAATAGTTGGGAACCACACAGCAGTGACTTATGTAGAGAACAATGTGTTATGTTTTCTTCCACGTACCAGAACAGGAGATGTAACAAACAGGACAAAGTACATCCTGAAGAATTCTTATTAGGTGTATGCAAATGGCAACAAGTGATTAGAGAAGGGAGGCTGACATAGTCAAGCAACCTGAGGGAACAATGCAGGCAATCTTCTGAGACAATATTCTGGTATCAAGCAAAGTGAAGACTGGATACAACTTGTTCGAGACCAACTGATGGACGTATCGGTAGTGTAAAGAGCATTGGTATAAATTCTGTGATGAGTGGCAACTACTTGCATTAAACTGTCTCCAATTATGCAAGAGTACCACCTCACAGGCTCAGAACTTACACACTGGCTTTGAAGTAGGCAGGAAGGGGGAACTTGTTTAACTCAAAAGTATCTGACATATTCCACCATATAGACAATAGGAATGGGAAAATTAGAATTAAATTAATCTCTTATTGCAAAACAACTTTACTTTCTTAACTATGTATACATGTATGTATACATGAATGCCAAGAGCATGAAGAACTGGAAGAGACATTGACCTCACACCCTAGAGGGCATAACTGTAGCCTGTCCTAACTGAAAAGAGAAATGTTAAGTTGAGTAGCACTGGATTTCAAGAGGTTTAGTCAGCCAGTGAGGAATACTGATATAGGTAGTAAGGAGACAAAATACCCCAACATCACAATACTCAATGCGCATCTGCTACAGACCACCAGGACTGGAGGAATACATCCCACCTATCCTGTGGGATTCCTCTACCCAACATGTTCTTTTAAGTCTCCCAGCCCAGCGGTAGAGATGTATTGTTCCTACATTACTGGGACAGCAGTTCTCAGAAGTGCTGTTTGGTGCTCTGTCCATGTGCTTCAGGTGTGTGCAGCTCAGCCTTGATTAGAAATTTCAAATCAGAGCAACCTTCTGAAGAATAGGGAACAGACAGAGGAAAATAGTAAAAACTCTGATCCTAGATCAAAGAGAATCAAGCAGGAAGTAAAAGTCACGCTAGCAGATACTGTTACACCTGTACCACAGGATACAGCTGATCTATGTTGGCTTACTGTCAAAGCTGTACCCAACAGAGATGCCACTGGGAGGAGGCACCAGGAAAACGTAGGGTCATAGTCCCTTCCTCATTCAAGGGACTGGGAAGTGAGAACAATTCATCAGATTAATGCCCACATTCCAGAGGACGGATGAAGCTCACACTGAGATCTGTTCTCAACTCCCTGCAAGAAAGAAAAAAATAGATGCTCCAAAGCGCACACAGATGAGCTAGAGATAAAGCCAAACCCTGGAAAATGTGAAGGGCAGATGGGGTGGACAGCCCCTGTTCAGCAGCACACACCTGGTAAGTTTGAGCGTGTGGTCCAGAGCGGCAGACAGCAGCAAGCCATCTGTTCGATTACTGAAGGCCAGTCCCCGGATCTGCTTACTGTGGATGGGAATGTACTGACTGCTCTTCAGGTTGACAGCACTCATCATCTTAACGCCACAACCTGTCATGAAGAAAGAACAAAGCTGATCAGTCAGATACTGTAGTTATTGGGGTGTCTGGCTTTAACCTATAGTCTCACTTCAGAGCTACAGTACTTATGCTGAACTTGTGGGGAGAAATGTGCACAGGAAGGGTAGGTATCTTGTTCTGGAGATCAGTCACTACAGAACTCCTTATTCTGCTCCTCCAGGCGTTCTGGTCAGTGTGACAGAACTCATGAGAATTTCAGCATTAGTATCATGATCTGTTAGTTGCTCTCGACCCAGGTCCTAGACATTCTAGCCAAATTAAACAAGTCTCAATGCTCAGTGTGGCTGGAGCTCTATACAGGATGATAATGTACTTTCAAAGAATAATTACCGGTAAACTGTTCACCTGTACTCTAGAAATGTCACTATACAGAGCTGCATTCAGATATTACTGAGCCAGAGAAATGTCACTGTATAGAAGCTAAGATGACTAAGGTGAATTGAAAAGCTGTTCAGAAAGAAGAGGAAATTACTCGCTTCATGCAGTAACTGACGTTCTTCGAGATGAGTGTCCCTGTGGGTGCTCCACTCCAGGTCAAGGTGAGATTTTTGCAGCAGTTCCCGTATAGGCCTCGCGCGCTGTCAGTGTTTGACCAGCACGTGCACAGCTCTGACTCCTCAGTTCCTTCACTACAACGGAGTCTGCTCCAAACTCCAAAGTAGAGGGGAAGAGGATGAGTAGTGGAGCACACACAGGGACACTCATCTTGAAGAGCATCAATTACTGCACAAGGTGAGCAACCACCTCTTCTCTTTCGAGAGATGTCCCTGTGGGTGCTCCACTCCAGGTGACTGAAAAGTGGTATCTCTTAGGATGGTCAGGATTTCAGATCTGGTAAGAAAGCTGTTGATAAGACAGCTCGACCCAGTTGGGTGTCCAATGAAGGACCCTGCATGAGAGTGTAATATTTAGAAAACACAAGGTCCGATGCCCAAGTGGCCGCATTGCATATGTCGGAAAGTGGGACATTGTGAAGAAATGCTACAGAAGTGGACGTGGATCTAGTACAGCAGTGGTTTTCAAACTCTTTTTCTGGTGACCCAGTTGAAGAAAACTGTTGATGTCCGTGACCCAACGGAGCTGGGGATGAAAGGTTTGGGAGGGGCTCAGGGCTGGGGCAGAGGGTTGGGGGGCAGGGCTGGGGTCTGGGAATGAGGGGTTTAAGGGGCTCAGGGCTCCGGGTTGGGGTGCAGGAGGGGGTCAGGGCTCTGGACTGAGGATGCAGGCTCTGGGGTGAGACCGGGGATGAGGGGTTTGGGATGCAGGAAGGAGCTCTGGGTTTGGGGGGTGGGGCTCAGGGCTGGGGATTAGGGTGCAGACATCTCCCGGTCAGCAGAGGTGCCAAGGCATACTTCCCGCCTGTCCTGGCACTGTGCAGCACATTGTGCCCTGGAAGTGGCCAGCAGCAGGTCCGGCTCCTAGGGAGAGGCACACAAGCAGCGCCGCCCAGCTCTCGCCTCCAGGCACAGCCAGCCCCCAACCAGCTCCCATTTGGCCAGGAGCCAGTGCTTGGGGTGGGCATAGTGCGTGGAGCCCCATGCTCGCCCCCCCCAGAGCCAGACCTGCTGCTGGCCACTTCTGGGGTGCAGTGCGCTGTCAGAACAGTTAGGAACTAGCCTACCTTAGCTGGGCAGCACTGCCAATGGGAATTTTAATGGCCTGGTTGGCAGTGCTGACCACAGCCGCTGTGATCCAGTGCCTTACATTGCGTGACCCAGTACTGGGTTGCAACCCACAATTTGAAAACCACTGTAGTAAAGCGTGCCTTGATTGCCACAGGAGGTTGGACTTGTTTCAATTGGTAACAGACGTATGCAGTCTGATATCCATTTGGATAGTCTATGGGTGGAGATCACTTTGCCCTGAGATCATTGAGCGATAGATACAAAAGCTTAGGGGTCTGTCTAAATGGCTTCGTTCTATCACGATAGAAGGATAACGCTCTACAAACGTCAAGCATGTGCACTGCTACCTCAAATGCATTAGCATGTGGTTTTGGGAAGAATGTTGGTAATAAATAATAATAATGGAGATATCCTATTTCCTAGAACTGGAAAGGACCTTGAAAGGTCATTGAGTTCAGCCCCCTGCCTTCACTAGCAGGGCCAAGTACTGATTTTTGCCCCAGATCCCTAAGTGGCCCTCTCAAGGATTGAACTCACAACCCTGGGTTTAGCAGGCCAATGCTCAAACCACTGAGCTATCCTCCGCCCGGTATGTGAATAGGTTCATATAGGTGAAAGGACGAATGCACCTTAGGAAGGACTTGATGATGTGTACAAAGTGTAACTTTGTCTCTGAAGAAGGCAGTATATGGAGGTTTGGCCATCAGCGTGGCGAGTTCCCCCATGCACCTGTCAGATGTAATTGTTACTAAGAAAGCGGTTTTCATGGATAGGTGTAGGAGGGAACAGGTAGCCAAGGGTTCAAAGGGTTTGTACATCAAAGCTCTGAGGACCAGGTGTACATCCCGTGGCTCAGCCGGTAGTCTTATGTCCGGGTAGAGCATTTGGATACCTTTGAGAAATATTTTGGTGACACGATGGGCAAAACCAGCAGCGTTATCTACCTTGTGGTGGAATGTTGCGATTGCCACTAGGTGAACCTTTACCGAGCTAAGAGAAAGCCCAGATATTCTGAGTTCTAGAAGGTAGTCTAGTATCAGTGGAAGAGGGGCAGAAGCCAGAGCGGTGTGTCTGGCAGAACACCAAGTGGTGAACCTTTTCAATTTCTGCAGAAAGGTAGTGAGTGTGTCCTGCCATGTAATAAAACTGCCTGGACTTGTTCTAAGCATGCTTGTTTCTCAGAGAACCATTGAGTAGCCATGCTTTGAGGTGATCTGCACCCAACACAAATCTGAGAAAGCATCTGTGGGCAGGGTGTATAGTGACATGAAAATACATATCCCGCAGGTTGAGGGCTGAAAACCAATCTCCCTGCTCCAATGCCGGAATGATTGTTGATAGGGTAACCATCCTGAATTTTTGTTTCTTGACGAACCTGTTAAGTTGTCAAAAAAATCGAAAATAGGTCGCCGTTCACCACTTTTCTTTTTGGTCAAGAAATAGTGGGAAAAAATCCCTTCCCCGGGTGTGGAGTGGATACCTGCTCCACTGCTCCTGGTTGTAGAAGATGGTGCACCTCTTGACAGAGCTAGAGTTCGTGAAAGGGGTCCCTGAAGAGTGACGGGGAGGGAGAGGAGGGGTGAGAGGCATGGAGAGGAAGGGGATGGTATAACCCGATCAGATGATTTCTAGAACCCATTTGTCTCTAATGATAGCTTCCCAGTTGGAAAGGAATGGGAGCAGACAGTGTCAAAGGATGGTTGCAGTAGGCACTGGAGCGGGTGGGAAGTCTTCTATACCCTCGACCAAACCTTCAAATCTGCTTTGATGGAGGGGGTTGAGGTGCTGCAGATGGTGGGAGGCGGTGTCATTGGGTTCTAGGTCTATGGTGTTGCTGTTGTTGTGGATTGTAATGTCTTTGCTGCTGTTGTTGGGTGTAGGAGGGATATCATGGGCTTTGGTAAGGTTGATGTCTGTCTTCTCTCATCCCTGCCCCTCGGCATTCATACATCTGCCACCTTAGTGTGGCACGCAAGTCCTTCATGGTATGGAAGGCCTCATTTGTTTTTGCTGCAAATAGCTTCTCACCATGGAAAGGGAGATCTTCGACAGTGTTTTGCATCTCCCATGGGAAGGAAGCTCGCTGCATGACGACGGCCGTGGCAGCAGCATCAAGGGCAGCTTGAAGAGCTGTACAGGATATCATCTGTCCTTCAGAGATCCCAGCGTTAAATTGTCGTCACTTGTCCTCAGGAATGTCATTAATAAACTCCATGAATTTAGTGTAGTTCCTGTGCTCATACTTTGCTAATAGAGCCACATAGTTTGCCACCCTAAACTGTAAAGTGGAAAATGAATACACTTTGTGGCCAAATGAGTCCATCCTCTTGCTATCCTTATCAGATGGGATAGACCGGAAACGTTGCTGTTTATTTTTCTGGTTGGCCACCTCAACCACCAACGAATTGGGCGACGGGTGTGTAAAGAGGAACTCAGAACCTTTGGACAGGACATAATATTTGCAGTCCGCTCTCCAGCAGGTTGGGAGTATAGTGGCTGGGGTCTGTCATATGGTTTTAGCTGGTTCCACAATAGCCCCATTGTAGAAGAGGTGGTGGGTTATAAAATGTCAGTAAGCTCGTGCTGGTGTTCAGACACTTCCCCAAGAGTAATCTCAAGCTCATCGGCAACTCTTTTAAACAAGTCCCGGAAGTGTGTGAAATCGTCAGCTGCTGGTGGTGGTAGAGGCATAATAGCCTCTTTGGGAGAGATAGATGAGCGTTTATTAGCTGGAGAGGTGCCAGGTGTGACATCCTCTGCTGGCTGAGCTGTTGGTTCATCTCGTAGCTTGGCATCATTGTTTATGGTTGGGGGAGGAGATGTAAGATCCTCTCTGAATGAGGCAGGATTAATGCTATAATGTCTCTTATAAGATTCCCAGGGATTCCAGTATGGCCATTGGCCAGGGAAGGGTATGAGTGGTCCCATCCAAGGGTGCCCATACCAGGGTGGGAATTCCCTGGAATATGAGGAACAGGATCTAAGATGTCCCCCAGTCACAGGTGTCTTAACAGGGGAAGAATAGCATGGAGAAAGGTCAACGGCATCATCGTCCACATTCAAGAGGTGTGAAGGAGCAGGGGATAGTTGTAAGTAAGGTGCCGATGGTCCCGGTGAGAGGTCAGTGCCTAGTAGAGGAGATTCTGGGGTGGGAGAGAGAGCCAGGTCTCTATGGCGGAGAAACTTAGATGGTGCGGTGGCTGACAGTGCTGAATGGTGAGGCACTACAGGCATGTGAGGCGCCATGTATTGAGATGGTGCCAACGCAGGAGGCGCAGTCTGTACTGGTGGCGCTGTGTGCTGAGCTGATGTAGGTGCCTGAGGCAGCATCTGCACCATAGGTTGGTGCCGATGATGTACGTGCTATAGACCAAGGGGGTGTCGCGCGCAAAGTCAGTGTCAAGAAGTATGACACGGGGAACACAGGCAGCGGAGCTTGTGGCGTTGGTGCCAAATTCAGATGCACTGGCACCACAGCAGTAGTTTGTGACATTAGTGCTGTCTCACTAGTCGGTACCAGGTTCTTGTCGGTGACCAACTGTGACACTTTGGAGGCAGGCAACTCAAAGCCTTGAGCCTCAGCACTGAAGTGCGCAGCCGCCAACGAGCAGACAGTTCCGGAGATGCCTGGAGAAGTGTATGTGCTGAGCCATGGAGTGGCCAGCACTGATGGAGCCAAAGTTATAAGCGATCGCTTGGAAGATGTGTGTCCCCTGAGAGGGGAGGAAGCCGGTCATTTCTTTGCCATTTTTTATTCTGTGAGGATTTCAGTGGTGAATTCTGTCAGGAGAAGACTGCTGGCCTGGATCCAATGCAGGTCTGAGGGACTTTTCCAGGAGGATGAGCTTCAGTCTCAGGTCTGTCCTTGTGTGTCCAGACTTTAAGTTTACTACAGTGTATGCATTTTGGGGGTACATGAGATTCCCCCAAACATTCGACGCACTGAGAATAGCCATCAGAGATGGGGATGGAGTCTCTGCAGGTTATGCATCTCTTGAAGCTTGGTGAACCAGGCATATCAGGAGTCACTAACTCTGAGGTAAGGAATTTTTTAATTTGTTTTTATAGGCGGTAATAACTAAAACTTATTTAGATAAGTAATAAAAACTAATTAAGTACCAGAACTGTATCTAAATCATGGCTATGAAGAGTGAAACTATGTATATATATGTGGACATATACCTATCTCATAGAACTGGAAGGGATCCTGAAAGGTCTTCAAGTCCAGACCCCTGCCTTCAGCAGAATCAAATACTGATTTTGCCCCAGTTCCCTAAGTGGCCCCCTCAAGGACTGAACTCACAACCCTGGGTTTGGCAGGCCAATACTCAAACCACTGAGATATCCCTTCCCCCTGCTAAACTCCATCTCTGGCTGGGGATGGTAGAGAAGGAACTGAGGAGCCTGGGCCATGCACACACTGTTCAGGCATTGAGAGCGTGCAATGCAGGCACCACACGTGTGCAGCCTGTACAAGAACTGCTGCGAACATCTCTGATGGAAGGTGCAGGGACACACCTTGACCTGGAGCACCCACAAGGACCTCTCTCAAAGGAGAAGTCTAAGATCCCAAATCATTAACCACATAAAATAATTTATCAGAGGGGTAGCCGTGTTAGTCTGGATCTGTAAAAAGCGACAAGGAGTCCTGTGGCACCTTACAGAGTAACAGACATATTGGAGCATAAGTTTTCGTGGGTGAATACCCACTTTTTCAGATGAATATACATTCATCTATAAGGTGCCACAGGACACTCTGTCGCTTTATAAAATAATTTGTATTTCAAGTGTCATTCAGAGAACATTAAAGCTCTTTGCAATAAAAGCTGGCATGACTGCATACCTATTTTAGGGCCAGGAAATTGCTCACAGAAGACAAGCAACTTGCCCAAAGTCACACAGCAAGTCAGAAGCAGAGTTATGACTACAACGCAAAGGGGTTCCCAGTCCTCCTCACCCACAGGGTAATGCTGCCTCTGTACATATACGCACTTAGTTACAAATGTATTCAAAAAACAATATTTGAACATCTGTTCCCACATTTACTGGCCAATCCATGCTTCTGAATCTGATGTTTTCTGGATGAGAGACTGCATTTAAAGCTTTTTCCTGATTCCCTTAGGTGCATGTCTCCAGCTCTTGCAAGGGAATCCTCTATGTGAGGATCACACAGATCGTTCTGCACCTCCAAGGAGGTGGGGTTTCAGAACAAAGAGGCAGAGCTGTAAAGATCAATTACTGGGAGAGTACAATTATCAGCTGTCAACTGGGAGGTAAATTACACTACTGGGAAAAAGCTGAGTTGGGGTCAGGAGGAATGTGGCAGTCTTATTAGTGAGGGAATGTCCCCAATCCGCAAGGTGGTTGTATGGGTGGGGTTGAGAAAGAGGAAGAAAGAGCAGAGAACATATTTAACTTTTGTAAGCCTGCAGATAAAAATTCTTTGATTCTATCTGTAAAACCTAGAGTCTTTAGTTACTTGCTGACTTACCAGGAAGAAGAGTAGTCTGTGGAGAAGGCTGTGACACCACAAGACAGCTCAATGAGTCACAGTAAGCCATAACCCGGCAGCTCCCTGACTGAGAAACCAGGAAGGCCTTCTCAAAGTGGTATTTGTGCTGGCTCTGACTGGAGGAGAGTGCGCCTGGGAAACAGGAACGGGAGCTGCCAGGTTGCTGAGAGGCGCTAGTGGTGTGCTGGGCCATCAGTGCTTTCAGTTCCTGAAAACAAAGAGGACAGAGCTTTACCACTCCATTGCAGTTGCAACTCAGTGTGCTGTGTATTAGGGCTAGTCTACATTAGAAGAGCTGCAGGTATGCCGCTGTAGAGTGTCCAGTGAAGAAGCTCTATGCTGACGGGAGAGAGCTCTCTCGTTGGCATAATAAATCCACCCCCATGAGAGGCAATAGCTATGGAGAAGGTCTCTCACCAACACAGAACTGTCCACACTGGTACCTAGGTTGGTGTAATTTACTTCACTCAGGAGGGTGGCTTATTCACACTCGAGCAACACAAATTATTAGTAGCATACACCTGGCCTTTGTTTCTGCTTGCACATACAGGAGTCTGATACGCCTCACAGGCAGAGATATAGGAACATAGGCTGTTCCATAACAATGAAAACTACAGTACTCCATTTCCATGCTATTCCTGGCGCGCTAGATTTCCAGTTTACTTTGACTGTAAGTACAATAGAAACCTGCAGACTACTCCAGCAAGCTCTGCTGAAATCTTTAGCCAAAATCTCTTAATATCATGTGTATTAGAACCCAATAAGAAAAGGAGACCCATGGGCAACACACAAAATCCAGTCACCACCAGGTCAACAATGGTACTAAACTCTGAGCAGAATTACAATTAAAAAACAACCAATTAGAACCATTTTCAAGAGTTTCTAGAACATCCCAAAAGGAATGAAAATCCTTGGTTTCAATGTTAGAAGTGTCCAGGAATTCCCCACCATGAAGATAGGTCAGTTCCTTTAATCTGCACTACACCCCGGTCTCATGATCCTAGCCAGCAGAGATTCCAGGAATGACTGAATTTTGTAAGAACCCAAGACTTGTTCACTTTTTCCAAAACCAAAGAACTATGCTTCAAAATGTTCAGTACAGTAGCTCTCAAAAGAGTGACCTTTAATCCAACAAAGGAACAGCCACTTTCACACTACTGAAATGCAAAGCCTCAGACAGTGTGTTAATATAATAGATGTTCACTGGATAAATTTTCCGCCTCACAAAGATCATCCACAGGAAGTGAGAGGGTATGGCAATTTTGAACATTGTAACTGTGACAAGAATTCTGCCCAAATGGTTATAACCCAACCCAAGGTCACGACCACCAGCACTAATCCCATGATGCTATACTATTACACAGATATTTACAAATACCTAAAGCAATCAGATAAACAGAGATGGGGCCCATTTCCACAGCTTGGATAATTTAAGATATACTCCAAATAATGTCTGCAAAACAATTAAGCACCATAGAAATGAGATTATAGATTTAAAATCTCCAAGCTCCTAATGTATGCATAAACTAGCTTTAGTAATTGCACCAACTAATCTCGCTCAAACCAGAACTAGTCCACAGCAAACCATTCTAAAAAGACAAACATTAAAAGAAAATAGGAGTTTCAAGGTCAAACTAATTTATAATTATCTCAAGCCAAAAAACACTTTTTCCTAAAAGTGTTTGAGAGCTTAAAAATAGGTTTCACTTCACACCTTCCAGGAGCCTTCTCTGATTTGCCTCAAAAACTTTCCAGATTCTACCCCAGCATAAGACCAAACGTGATGTTTCAGGGGGACTGGAGTAGCAACAGGCAAAGACAGGAGGATTTAGGAAGGGGAAGGAGGCCATAAATTATGTTAATGGAAAGCTTAATTACATCTTTAACTAGAGAGAGCGGTGTCTTTCAGAGAAAGATGCAGGTAATTAAAAAACAAAAAACAGAAGTGGCAAGTTTTCACCACATTAAAGATTTTATTAAAAAGTCTCACCAGTTAAAGACAGGAAGATAAGGCAACTAGAGAAGAGAGGGGATTGACCAGATTTCCCACAATAACAAGACACCTAACCCTTCCTTCACCTGAGTTTATCACAGAGAGAGAAACTTCAGTTGAGTGGAAACAATAAAGTGACTGGGAAATGTTCCATCAAATAGTTGATATGTTAAAGCAGTGATCACCAACCAGTTGATCATGATTGACTGGTCGATCCTGGAGACTCTCCCATACAACTGCGATCTCCAGCGGTGTAATGGGGCTGCCCGCTGCCACTAAGGCAGGGTCCCTGCCTATCCCAGCCCCAGGCTGCTCCCAGAAGCAGCCCAGGGGAGGGAGGGGTTTCCATATGTTGCTTCTGACTGCAAGCACCGCCCCCGCAGCTCCCATTAGCTGGGAATGGGGAACTGTGGCCAATGGGAGCTGCGGGGATGGTGCCTGTAGAGGTGGGCAGTGCGCAGAGCCATGTGCCCCGCAGGGGTATGTTGGCCCCTCTGGAAGCAGCATGGGGCCGGGGCTGCCCAAGGTAAGTGTCGCCTCCTTCAATGGGCAGGTTCTGAATGCCTCTGCAGCATGAAGACCAGGAGTAGCATGAATACAGCAGGCCCAGCTATGCTGGACCAGCATTTCTCTTCTACCACCCAACTTGCAGCCTCCCAGAGCCAGCCCCCCATACCTCCTTCTGCACCCCAAGACCCAGCCCTGAGCCCCCTCCCAGAGCCAACACCCCATGCCCACTCTTGCACTCCATACCCCCTGCGCCAGCCCTGACCCCCTTCCTAGTGACAGCACCCTGTACCACCTCCTGCACCCTAACACTCTGCCTCAGCCTGGAGCCCCCTCCTGCACTCAAAATCCCTCCCAGAGCCCACAACCCTTCCTGCACCCCAAGCCCCTGCCCCAGGTTCAGCCTGGAGTCCTCTTCCACACTGCAAACGTCTCGGCCCCCGCCCAGAGCATGCACTTCCTCCCAAACTCCAACCCCCTGCCCAAGCCCGGTAAAAGCAAGTGAGAGTGGAGGAGAGCGAGCAACAGAGAGGGGGGGATGAAGTGAGTGAGGCAGGGCTTCAGGGAAGGGGTGGAGACTTGGGGAAAGGGTGGGGTACATCCTGAGTTGCCCTCCAATTCATAAAAAGGCTGGAGGCTACTGTGTTAAAGTGCTTAGCATTAACAGACCAATGTGATAAATAGGGGACAGAATTCACACCTCTTAAGAGCTATTGTTGCAGTCTCTGTTTTCAGACTCAGGAAGACAGCACTGTATCAGTTCATATTTGGTTCACTGCTGGAAGGTTTTTTCCCCCTCCCCACCATCAGGATGTCTAGAAACTTTTAGCAGAATATTTAAAAAACTCAAATCTCAATCTGTCATCATGTGGGGCACAACATATATACCCAGAGGGTTGGCATTTGACACCACTGTTTTAGATGTACATAAGCAAGGTGCTGTATACTCTGTGTCTTGCGCATTGTTTGTAGGATCTACTCCTTGCTACAGAACTGTACTCCACAATTTAAATTTTCATTTAAAACCTCCACACATTTCTAGCTCTTAAAGTTATGACAGTAACTCTGAAAATATAAACGAAGCAAGGTCATCGTTTTGAGTTTGAAACAATAGCTTGGAAAGTGTGAGCTGCCCCATTCATCTCAAAGGACTGAAAGCGCTGAAATCTTGTGATGACAATTTAAAGTGTTAACACTAATTATTTAAATGCTGATATTTTAGCACAAATATCCAGATGGCATGCTTAATTCTACACTCCCACATACGTATTTTCTGATTTACAAAAGAAACTGCTGTACAGTTTTCAGTCTGCCACAGAATCCAGGAACCTTGCTAAAGAACTAAGTTTCAGCTTGCCACAGCAAACAAGGGGCTATGCACTTAAGGTAGCCTTTTCTTACTGTAAATGCACAAGCAGCTAATTAATATGCTTTTAATGAGAATTTCACAAAATGTTATTATATACAGTGGTTAAACTACAATAAAAGCCAAGTTGAGTGCACATATGCACTCAGGAGCTCAATTTTAACACCAGAAGTATGAATTTATAAAAACTGAAATGCTTAAAAATTTCTATTTAAATAGTATTCTCACTTTAATCTTAGAAAATTCTAATACCAAATGTACATCTATTACTGTATAGGGCTTCAACACTGATTTTGATAACGCAGTGTAAAATTATGGATATTAGCAACAAAAAACTAGCTTACGCAGTAACTTTAAAAAGGGGAAATTTACATTAGTTTCCACTAAGATTCCTAAAAGTATATGACATTGTACTATATCTACTGGTTTTGTACCAACTATGTTTCCCCAAGAAACTTCCATGCAGTCAGAGAATTTTCTATTATTGAATATATTCTTTATATTTAAAAGATTTATAATAAGAGCTTCTGTGTTTACATTATACTTAATTTTACAAGCTTAATTACGTCATAGCTTTTTATGCCATTTAAATACGTCTAAGTGTTCAGTAACACTATTCTTATTAAAATAAAAGTTGCATATTTCACTATATAATCTCAATTTAAACATACAGCACTCTTCACAGAATCATAGAATAACAGGGTTGGAAGGGACCTGAGGAGGTCATCTAGTCCAACCCCCTGCTCAAAGCAGGACCAATTCCCCGAAAGATTTTTGCCCGAGATCCCTAAATGGCCCCACAACGCTGGGTTTAGCAGGCCAATACTCAAGCCACTGAGCTACCTCTCCCCGCTCTTATTTCATACACTCATAATATAAGGCTACACAAATTAAATAGGACTCCCATTCTGAACTTTCCGCCAAACGTTAATTTGTTAGTGCTGTTATCCTTCACTTCATTCAGAATGTAAAGTTATCTACTGCACTTTAATGTTGGTGTGTCATTTTAGGCACTTTGACGCCACAGTGAGGAATGTAGGTATAAATACTAAGATATGGCTTTAGTATGTGTGGTAATTAATCTGTATAGTATTTCTGACATTTATCCTATTGGCACTGTTAGTCTGTATGCTTCATCAATGTAAAAACTCACAGAACTGCAGGAAGACATTGCACTGTGGAATCTAGAGATTTACTGCATCCATGATTTTCCTTGATCAATGTCCATGGTGAACCAGATCTTCTCATTAGCTCATACGTGACATGCAATCTGACATAGGAATTCAGCCAATTAATCTGTGAAGCCTTGTGTCATGGTCATATTGGCAGATTGTAGCACAGCAGGTGCCACCTAACCCCACAGTCAAAGAGAGCATAAAACAGGAGAAATTCAAAAAGCAAAGAACAAAAGCAAAAGTGAAACTAAGTGGAAGGCTGAACACAATATTTGTATCTTTAGATACAGCAAGAAATGGAAAAGGTTATAAGCAGGCTTAGAAGGATTCAATTTTTAAAATGATACGTGTTAGTAAACGTTGATTTCACTGTGTACACTGACAAAATATTTCCATCGATAATCAAAATATACAGATAAGCAGCATTTTTCTTAGTTTGCTTGAGAACTTATTGATTTAAGAAAATTTACTTTATATATTATGACGTGGTGTAGACAATCTGGATTTTAGAAGGTTTTTGAATCTCAATGTTTGTTATTAAATATTATCTGATCCTCAATTTCCCACAACTGTGAAAATTTAAACAGATAAAAATCAAAAACAATGTTTTATAATTTCAGCTGATATCAATGTTTATTATAAACAAAATAAAAATGAAATTCTGCCAAGCCTAGTAACAAGGATACAGCACTGGTGAAAGGTGCCAGATATCAAAACAGCTGAAAGTCTCAATGAACCTTCCTATTCTCTACAGCAGAGGTGGGCAAACTTTTTGGCCTGAGGGCCATATCTGGGTATCGCAATTGTATGGTGGGCTATGAATTCTCACAAAATAGGGGGCTGGGGTGCAGGAGGGCTCTGGCTGGGGGTGCAGGCTCTGGGGTGGGGCTGGGGATAGGAGTTGGGGGTGTTCCAGGCTGCAACCAAGGGGTTCGGAGGGTGTGAGGGGGATCAGGGCTCAGGCAGGGGGTTGGGGCATGGGAGGGGTCTGGGGGGCAGGCTCCAGGCGGTGCTTATCTCAAGCAGCTCCCAGAAACAGTGGCATGTCCCACCTCCAGCTCCTATGCGGAGGTGTGGCCAGGAAGCTCTGCGTGCTGCCCTGTGTGTAGGCACCACCTTTGCAGCTCCTGTTGGCTGTGATTCCCAGCCAATGGGATCTGCGAGGGCGGCACTTGGGGTGGGGGCAGCGTGTGGCGCCCCCTGGCTGCCCCTACATGTAGGAGCTGGAGAGGGGAAAGCCCAGACCCCGCTCCCCAGCTAGAGCGGGACAAGACCCAGAACCCGTTTCCTGGTGGGAGCTCAAGGGAGGGATTAAAATATCTGGAAGGCCGAATATGGCCCACCTCTGCTCTACAGGAAACTAGCACAGCCTTTTCTGCAGGTGATATCAGAATGTTATATAACTTCAGACTAAACCTGGAAAGGAACAGATCACCAGGCATCTCTGCAGCCAAGAGTTTGTTCTCACTAATTCTGCAGTCTGTAAGTACGAGGAAACAGTGATGTCTCTAAATAGCTCTTCCCACAGCAAGCAGCCTGCAGTTATAAACTGGTCATATTGTGATACCACCAGAAGAGACAGTGTGACTCCTGACCTGGTTTCAGCAAAGATGGAAGAATCTATAGGATACAGTCCAAAAGAAATCTGATCTATTAAAATCCATTACCAGAATCACACTAGAAAGTTATGTCAGCAAAGTAAAATGTTCACTGTGAGCATTCACTTTAATGGTTATCTGAGTAATAGCATGCGAGTTCAGAATTAAATGTTCAACTATGATTAGTGAGAAATTATACTTGCAGAAAACATTAAAACATTACTGAATTATGAACAGTGATGAAACTGGAAGCTGTGTGTTTGTGTTGACAAGATATTTTATCTTGCTTGGAAGAACACACACAAGCTCGCTCAGACTAAACATGGAAGGAAAGCACATCATGAGACAGCAGCTGGAGAGAAGGAGGCAATGAAGAGCCCATCATCAATGGGCAGGAGCTGAACTTACCTGAACTTGCTTGCGAAGTTTACTGCATTCATCTGTTAAGACCTGCAGCTGGAGACGGCTCTGTGCAGATTCCAATTCCGCCTGTCTCCGCAACATCTGCTCCTTTTCTAAAGAGCTAAGTAGAGAAGAAAAAGAGAAATGATCATGACTGGACACAACTTAGGATGTTTCTCTGGGCTGCAGCTCTATTACCAGTGTAGGTTAAAACATAGCTACACATAGGTAAACTTAACATTTTCAGTAAATCCCACTGAATCTTGCACTCTTTATCTCCTTGCTATGCCTTCCGGCCATTAGCAGTTAGCCAGTTATTGTGGATTTTTTTTTTTTTTTTTGCATAAACAACTTTCCCATCTGAGTTCCCCTCCTAATGATTTATTGGAGGTGAATAATGGAGGGGCCTTAGTTATGCATAACAGTAACTGTGACCTTTTATCTAGGGGCTCACAAAGATTGTTCTATTACTTCTCTAAAGACAGGCAAGCCCTTTCCATCAATCACAAAATAAAAAAGTGAATACAGAGGAAACACACATTCTGTACATTTCCTATGTAAGAATTCGACAGGTACTGAATATTAACAAGCCTACAATACAGCCAGACGCTGACCTGTAACAATACCATGAGCATCAGGTCCTTTTTTTTTTTTTAAATTACAAGTGACCCTAATACTACAGGGCAGAAAGATGTTACTAATACGGCTACATCAGAAAAAACAGATAGTGTTGTGATGCGTAAGACATTCTCCAGAGAAGTCATAAACCACCTCTCAGACTAATCTATGCCATGTTGTATATCGAGTGATAGAAATTTTGACAGTGACACATTTGTAACTTTTCTTTTAAGTGTCCTTTACATAAAGGGGGAGCAAGTACGCAGCATATAGGAATAGAGTAGTAACCCTTTAAATAATTTGGGAGTTTTTAGTGCTGCTGTGTTCTGTTTCAGAAACTGCTACAAACCAGTCAGAACAGCAGTATATGCATACATAGGCTTACATGTTTGCATCTGATTAGTAAACACAAGTATGTGGGGCCTAACTGCACCCGGTGGTTTTGTCATATGATTTTTGTTGTGTAAAAAGCAAAATACAACTGCATTTGTTTTAGTATCAGGGGCTGATATTAAGGAAGTTTCCATTACAAACATCTGTAGCGTATATCTATATTGATATTATGAGTTACATATCACAGAAGATTTGGCAGAGACCTCAGGAGGTCATCTAGTTCCACCCCCTTCTCAAAGCAGGACCAACCCCAACTAAATAGTCCCAGCCAGGGCTTTGTCAAGCTGGGCCTTAAAAACCTCTAAGGATGAAGATTTCACCACCTCCCTAGGTAACTCATTCCGGTGCTTCACCACCCTCCTAGTGAAACAGTGTTTCCTAATAGCCAACCTAAACCTCCCTCACTGCAACGTGAGACCATTGCTTCTAGTATGTCATCTGCCACCACTGAGAATAGCTGAGCTCCATCCTCTTTGGAACCCCCCCTTCAGGTAGTTGAAGGCTGTTATCAAATTCCCCCTCACTCTTCTGCAGACTAAATAACCTGTTCCCTCAGCCTCTCCTCATAAGCCATGTGCCCCAGCCCCCTAATCATTTTCTTTGCCCTCCGCTGGACTCTCTCCAATTTGTCCACATCCTTTCTCTAGTGGGGGGCCCAAATACTTCAGATGCGGCCTCACCAGTGCTGAATAGAAGGGAATAATCACTTGCCTCGATCTGCTGGCAATGCTTCTAATAATGCAGCCCAATGTGCTACTATAGGCTTCTTGGCAACAAGGGCACACTGTTGACTCATATCCAGCTTCTCGTCCACTGTAATCCCTAGCTCCTTTTCTGCAGAACTGCTGCCTAGCCACTCAGTCCCTAGTCTGTAGCAGTGCATGGGATTCTTCCGTCCTAAGTGCAGGACTCTGCACTTGTCTTTGTTGAACCTCATTAGATTTCTTTTGGCCCAATCCTCCAATTTGTCTACGTCCCTCTGGACCCTATCTACCATTCTCCCCAGTTTAGTGTAATCTGCGAACTTGCTGAAGGTGTAATCCATCCCATCCTCCAGATCATTAATGAAGATGTTGAACAAAACCAGCCCCAGGACCGACCCTTGGAGCACTCCACTTGATACCGGCTGCCAACTAGACATCGAGCTGTTGATCACTACCCATTGCGCCTGACGATCTAGCCTGCTTTCTAGCCACTTTACTAGTCCATCATGCCAATCCATTTTTTTTTTTTTTTTACTGCCTGGCAAGAATCTGTGGGAGAACAGCACCAAAGAAGCTTTGCTCAACGGCAAGTATGTATCACGTTCACCACGTTCCCCATATCCACAGAGCCAGTTATTCATCATTGAAGCAATCGAGGTTGTCAGGCATGACTTGCCCTTGGTGAATCCATGTTGACTGTTCCTGATCACCTTCGTCTCCTCCAAGTGCTTCAAAATGGATTCCTTGAGGACCTTCTCCATGATTTTTCCAGGGACTGAGGTGAGGCTGACCTGTCTGTAGTTCCCTGGATTCTCCTTCTTCCCTTTTTTTTTTTTTTTTTTTTTTTTTTAAAAGACAGGCACTGTGTTTGCCTTTTCCAATCCTCTGGGACCTTCCCAGATCACCACGCGTTTTCAAAGATAATGGCCTTTAGATACATGGGTATGTATCTAGAGGTCCAAGAACAGCTTTACTGAATTTGAGAAATCAAATATGAACATACACGTAAGACTAACAGCACATATCTGCAAGAGGGCAGAGTTAAGGATGTGCATTCTAGCTTAACTTCTATATTCCTACCCTGGCATTCTGAGCCTAACGAAAGGGAGGAATTCAGATATCTTAGATGGATTGCAATTACACTGGAAGGAAGGCAGCAGTGAAGTACGGGGGAAGAGATGTGAATGGTCAGTGGGAGAGGGTGGCAGAAGCAGGAAAGGTTCAACCTGTAGGGAAGATTTTTCAAAGACAGTTAGTTTTTCAGTAGGAGTTAGAAGCCTGATAGTCATTTGTTTTATTTAACATCTCCCCACTACCGTGTTTTGCAACATCACATCCAGTGTTTGCAATGAATTATAACATTACAGAGCTCAAAAAACACCAGCATCATCCAATGGCACGTGTGACACATGGCCAGAAAGGGATAAGCATCCTGCAGGATAAATGACCTAAATTCAACTTTTAGAGACATATTGGTAGATAATATTTGTGTTTTTAAGTACTATATCGTTAGAGGTTAACAAAGTAACCCAAGGGTTCCTGTCTATGCAATATCATTGTATTGATCTCTCTTTGAAATGTACAGCAAATCACTTGCAAATGGTAGAAAAAAGGCAATTGCTTTATGTTAATTCATGTAAGCTAATTACCAGTGATGCTTAGGAAATCTGTCTACTTCAAAATCTTGATGATTGCTTATTGTTTGCCCAAGGACTCTTGTGCTCTCAAGAGGCCTGGAACTGTATAAAGGTGTCCTGGGTTCTGATCCTTTTTATCTCAGATTTGCTTGATGCTTTATGGAGGGGAAGCTTGAGTTATAAGACTCAGATTTCCAGTCCCACCTGGATCACCCTGAATATGAACACTGGACTATAATCTATTGACTAATTCTGAAAACTCATTGCAACTACAAAATTCACCATCTCCAATATGAAACTAATCTCAGAACTGTACTCATGTCTGTACGTACACTGATCTTGTAACCAATACTCATTTCTTTTTTAATAAATTTTAGTTTAGTTAGTAAGAATTGACTGTAGTGTGCATTTGGATAAGATTGAAATATTCATTAACTTGGGAAGTAATGTGTCCAATCCTTTGGGATTGGTAGAACTTTCTTATACGATTAATAAGATTTTCAGGAATCCTCATCGTCATCGATTTGGGTGTCTGGATGGAAGCCCAAGGCTGGTTGCTATAAGGGAACTGTGTTTTGGCTTCTGTGAAACAAGTCAGGTATTGTAGAAGCTGTTTTGGGTTGGCTTGGTAAACCTAAATATTGGAATATCCACCAGCTTTGGAGATTGGCTGCCCCATTCTTTGCCGTTTGCCCTAATTGAGTAGCCTCAGCGTGGCCCTCCCGGGACGTTGGTCACAGAATGCCAGTTAAAATATCTATTTTCACTGCTGAAAATTTCTTCCTCACCCATTTCTGATTAGCAATTAGGGTAACACAGGACAGCTATATTAGGAACTGAGGAGGTCACTTGGAAGTTTCACCATGGTAGTAGTATTTTAAATAAGTACTGAGTTGAAAAGAGAGTTTGAAAGAGTTTCCTGAAAGTGGAAACGATCTAAGGAAGCTGAAATGATGTTTTTCTCAGCAATACTAAGATTTAGGAAGGACCTGGGATTCTGCAACCTTTAACCTTTATTGGATTATATTATACTATTTGTAGTTGCGTACAACAGAAAATTTTCCACTGTACACGAACTTATACCATAGAAATTATAATGGCTAATTTCATCCTGGTTTTGGTTTAAAATGAATTCAGCCTAGATGTAGTCAGACTGGCTACAAAATAGTTTCCATATCATATTACATTTTTGACAATGAGATGAGACCACTTTTTAATGCATATGTAAAGAGACAGCAAAGTTAAAGTCTACTGTTCACCCTCACTGCATTTCTGGACAAGGTGTTTCATTTCTCATGAAAAGATGAATTAGCAGTTAGTTTGTTTGGGATTTTTTTGGAAGGACTTAGCACATACTTGGTTCATTCTTCAGCGGTGGAGTTTTAACATATACCACCTAAGCTTTCTTTAGTCAGCTCTCAGTGCCATGTGCAAGGACACAAAACCCAAGGATCCAATTCTAATAGGGATCCTTCGTTCCAGAAAATACATGCTGAATACAGCATGATCTCCATATTTAAGGCAATCCATAATACTGGCCCTCAAAGTTAAGACAGTGCATAGCCAGTTTCAGGGAGCATAGCTGAAAAAAGGCCTAGGTAAGAGTCAGGCTGCATGAAATCAGTTTTCTTCCTTCGGCATGTATATGTGGGACAGAGATGATACATCTGAGGTGTATGCTCCATACCTTTTCATGCGCTCCTGTTCACTGGTGTCCAGTGCTTTCAAAGTACGGGCATACAAGACCACTACGTCAGAACGCTTTGCCTTCTTATTGCACTAAAATAAAAAGTAGGTTCAGTTTATTCCTAGGAAATTAACATTCAATTCGAACCCAAATTAAATATTCCTACTCTGTTAAATATTTTGAAATTCCCCTTCAAACGTTGTTATTCATGTGATCATTACAGCCTTAACCAGGACTATTTCGAAATTTTAGATCTGATTTTCTAGTGCTGCATTCACCTTTCAGAAAACATCCCTCTGCTGCCCCTGGTCTTGTGTTTCAAAACCACCAAGTACCCAGGACAACCAGATAAATCCTGTGAGCAATTCAAATGTTCATGCAAACATAACAGTCCCCATCTCTACTTTGAGAGCAGCAAGAATCAGGTACTACTTGAGTCTATTCATAACTCTATCATGTACGTGCTATGTGGTGTTGGCAAAGTCACTTAATCTCTCTGTACTTCAGTTTCCCCATCTGTAAAACTGGATTAATACCGCCCTGATGGGGGGAGTGCAAGGCTTAGTGTTCAGAAAATGCTTTGTAGGCATCAGATAAAAGGGACTACAGATGGACCATATCAAGCAGCCTTTGGGGAATCCCACATTACTTCATATCTTTTAAATGCAGGTATATCTACTGTTTAGTAGTATAAAGACATACATCATGGTCACTGTTTCCATGTGTGGCAAAAGATTGTGTGTGTAGAGTAATAAATGCTTATGATTGTTCCTTAGCACCCAACAGCAGTCACTAGTAGGATCTAGAACGTTAAACTACAATAGTAACTTGCACTCAAACCACCTTTTCTACAAAGCCACGTGCACAGCAACGATGTGCAAATCAGTTCAAGAATAAGCAACTGGAAATGGAGAGAAAAAAAACCTAGGGCTAGCTCATCCTTTCTTTAAAGCGACAAGCCCACACGTCTGTTAGTCTAAGGTGCCACAGGACTCCTTGTCGCTTTTTACAAGCCCATCTCAGACACTTTTCAGGTTGCTGGGTCACTAGAAGACACTCACCAAACAGCCATAGGCATCCTTAAGATCATCACACAAAAATACATAATACACTACTAGAATGTTTAGCAGGAAGATGTAATAAGACACCAAAAGTCTAATCACTCAGGATATCAACTACTGGGTTTCCTGGAGCATCTCCCCCTCACCCTTTGAAAGAGAAGTAAATGATAGCAAGAATGAGAAATCACAGAAGTTTAAGAACAGAAGTCTAAGTCTGAGGAATGCCCGCTGAGGATTTTGTTCTGAAAAAAGTTGCACAGATATGACAAGGATGAGAAGCCAGAGGCAGATCTGAAAAATGAATTATTTTGTTTAACTACAGCGTAAAACACCAGGCTCTGTTTCAGCAGGAATCCCACTCAAAAGCAAGCAAAATTATACAATGGCTTTTTTATTTGAGAGCTACTGAAACTTTGGGCCCTCAGGTAACAAGGCTAGGAAGTGACAGTTGGCTCTTTGCATTGTAAATTGAACACTATTCTTGATCTAAAAAAACAGTTTTAACAAAGAGTTAGGCATGAAACTATGTTTCAGAGGAGTGCAGCTAACACTGAGGCAACATTACACTCTGCAAAAACATAACAAAAAAATCCAACCAATTTTATAGCTTTTTAAAACCTCAAAACTTTAGGAGGACCAGAAATGAACAGTTAAATGACCAAGCCCGTTTCCCAATGCCACATACCCTAAGTGAGTGAAGTTATGTCTACAGTGCAACTAAAAACCTGCTGCTGGACCATGCTAGCTGACTCAGATTAATGGGCTGTTTAATTGTGGTGTAGATGTTGGTGCTTGGGCTGCAGCCTGGGCTCTAGGACCATGCGAGGTGGGAGGGTTCCAGAGCTCAGACTGCAATCCAACTCTGAATTTTTACACCACAATTAGACAGCCCCTCAGCCTGGACCCTACAAGCCCAAATCAGCTGGCATGGGCCAGCTGCAGGTTTTTTTTTATTGCAGCACAGAAAACACCCTTAGGTTATGCCTACTCTTAAAACACTATAGCAGTGCAGCTGCATTGATGGGAGGGGTGGTGTAGGTAATCCACCTCCCAAACAGGCAGTAGGTAGGTCGATGGAAAAAAAATCTGTCTACCAATGTCTACACCAGGAATTAAGTCAGTACAGTTACATCTCACAGGGTGTACATTTTTCACACCCCTGAGATATAATTATATCAATGTAAATTTCTAGTGTAGACCAGGTCTAAATCCCACCCTACTTAATCCTGCCCAAACTTAATCCTGCCCTATTAAAATCTGGAAAAATATATGCTAAGGTCAAAATAAATTAACAGATATTGGAAATGATCTCTCAAATATGTGGGGGGACAGTATAAGGAATGAATGAGTGAAAGGCTATATGAATAGTAGGGAACAGGCTGAATCCCTTAATTGTTAACATACAAGCATCCAGTCACAAGACATTAATGGTTTAAGAAGTTGATTATGTTTTAACCTCTCTCTGGTATCTGACAGCCTCATATATTTGATAACATTTGACATACTCCATTTCTAAGAGAACAAAAGCTGAGGCGGTTTGTTTTTTTACTTACAATTAGGTTGACTAAAGTACTTTTCACTCTTTGAAGCAGTGACAGATATTGGAGTACAGCAATGGTAGACAAATGCAGCAGCAATCTTGAACTTAGCAGTGGTTCTCACACAACCTTGAACCTTAGTACCTCCTTTAGATGCCTGACCAGGAAACCAGAGCTCTCAGCCATTAATTTAAAATACTGCCAGACACTTCCATTAAGGGTCATTAATCATCTTATCTGACAAATGGCACCGAACTGTGCAGTCCCCTCCAGTACTGCACTGGTCATGACACCAAGTCATGGAACAGGACTTGAACACTTCCTTTTGCCCCTCATGTGATGTTACTACCCACTGAGCAACACTAATACTCTAATTAATTTCAGCAAAACTGTGCTGAATTAGGTGAAGAATTTAAGTTCCTCTTCAGATGAACAGTGTGAGCTGATCCTGGTGAAAATCACTTCAAAACAGTAGAGATTTTGTTACTTTTGACAGGCTGAAATGGTGGACTTTTTGTACAGTATTTAAAACCCTGACTTCATTCCCTTCTAAATAATAACCCTCTTAATGGTCACATTTGGACCAGAGGCTGCCTGAGAGCAAATCTGTTCCAACACAAAAGAGTGCACTTTACCTGAGGGCATTTCCCTGCCTGTCCCTTGAGCCACCTTATGATGCAAGTGTATCCAAACAGGTGTCCACACCGCAATGCTGAGAGCCGGTGTTCCCCAGCATTAGTCCATTGCTCAAAGCAGATGGCACAGGTGTCCCCTTCTTCCTCATCCAACGGTACAGTGGGAACTGTCACACTGGGTTTCTTTAGTGGAGTTCTCTGAAACAACAACAAAGATCAGACAAACAACATTTGCCATCTTTGTTCTCTGTCCAAGGACTGTTTGTTCACTTTACCTGTTTGTGCTGGACTTCTGCTTCTTCAGCATCACGACCTTCATGCTCTGCAGAGGAAGGCAAAGGCTGAGGAGACTCTGGTTGGACCTGATCAGAAACTTCAGAGCAGACAGGAAAAAAAGGAAGACTAATTTATCTGAACTGGTGCAAGAAGTCTCTTCCTTGGGTTGTAGTCTGAATTTTTTTTTTGTAACTTTAGTATTCTAGAATATCAGAACAAGCACTGGTGCAGTAACTAATGTGGATTGCAAACAAAAACTTTACTCAACATACTAGAATCAGGGCCGGCTTTAGGCCAAATTGCCCAATTCCTGAATGGAGCCCTGTGCCGGCGCCTTTTTAATTTTTACTCACCCGGCAGCACTCTGAGGGGGATCTTCGGTGGCATTTCAGCAGTGGGCCCTTCACTCACCCCGGGTCTTCGGCGGCGAGTCCTTGAGTGCCTAAGTGCCGCCGAAGACCCAGAGTGCCACTGTGTTGGTGTCACTAAGCATAAACCTAAGTTACTTAGAAAAGTGAAAGGCAATAAGAATATAAGGTCTTCCTGTTTCAGGCCTCTAGTGAACAAGAGTCCTTCCATGTTTAAACTCTAATCGACCTCAGAGGCTGGCAGAGGGGAAAGGTCAGGTGCACCAACCCTTATCAGTGGTAAGGCTGCTCAAACTGGTATGGAGCAAAAATAATGAAGCCTGCATACTTTTGGTCAAGGGAGAGGAGATAATGGTTTACAAAGACAAGGTCGTAATTCACACCAGCTTTAATTAACTGTTCAATGTAACTCTACAAGGGGGAGAGGGAGGGGGAAGACAGAGAAAGAAGTGTGTGAGAAAAGAATGCTGCAGCCGGACAGAAGAGGGAGGGGAAACGGGGGCTTGCTAGTCAGCGAGAAAAGTTTTCATGGATATAAAGGAACAGACTGCTTGTTTTAGCTGGGCTGGATCTGAGGCGTACTAAGTCTCCCAGCTCTACTTTGGGATCCCAAATAAACTTGTGTTTTACTTCTCCATCTCGGTGTGTTTATTAGCGCTAAGCACGCCGGGCACGAATCACTGTTGTTTGCCTTGGGCACCTCCGGTGTCTGCAACAACTGGGTGAGTACAAATCAGGCCCCACACTTGCTAAAGCCGGCCCTGACTAGAATAATAAATGGTATCATGTACTGAAGCAAAAAGGTAACTAATTAGCACAATTAAAATGATTTTGTAACACTTTCATAAATCATTGAAATGTAAGGCTGGAAAGGACATTGAGAGGTCATCTAGTCCAGCCCTCTGTACTGAGGCAAGACCAAGTAAACCTAGAACATCCCTGAAAGGTGTTTGTCCAACCTCTTTTTCAACCTCCAATGATGGGGATTCCATAACCAAACACCAGAAGCCTATTCCAGAATTTAACTACCCTTAGATTTAGAAAGTTTTTCTTGATATCTAACCTACCTCTCCCTTGCTACACATTAAGCCCATTATTTCTTGTCCTACCTTCAGTGGACATGGAGAGCAATTGATCACCATCCTCTTCATAAAATTCTTAACATATCTGAGGAGGTATCAGGTCCCATCCCCCCCACCACCCCAATCAGTCTTTTCTCAAGTCTAAATGTGCCCAGGTTTTTAAATCTTTTCCCACTGGCCAGGTTTTCTAATCTTTTCATCATTTTTCTTGCCCTCTTCTGGACTCTCTCCAATTTACCCACATATTTCCTACAACTGGAAACAGCACTCCAGCTGAAGCCTCATCAGACCTGTGTTTTATCTACCCTCCAGAATGATATTAACCTTTTCCACAATTGCAATACACTGTTGACTCGTTCAGTTTGTGATCCACTGAAGCCCCCAGATCCTTTTCAGCAGTACTATCACCTCAGTTACTCCCCATTTTGTAGTTGTGGATTTTATTTTTACTTTTAAGAGTATTACTTTCCACTTGGATTTATTGAATTTAATCTTGTTGATTTTAAACTTCTTTAATTCGTTGAGGTCATTTTGAATTCTAATCCTGTCCTCCAAAGGGCTTACAACTCCTGTGTAGTGTCACCCAAAAGTCTTACAAGCACACTCTCCACTCCACTATCCAAGTCATTAGTGAAAATGTTGACTAGTACCAGACTGAAGACTGACTCCTGCAGGACCTCACAACATTCCACACACACTCCCCACCCCAGTTTGACAGCCAACCACTGATCTTATTTTTACTGATCCTAAGTGTTCACTCTGGAGGTACAGTAGGGACATTATGTGGGTACCTGAAGATTAAATAAGAGGATAGCACCAAAAAAAAAAAAAAAAAGGGGGGGGGCTCAGGAAGGGAGAACAATAGGGAGCAAAAGAAGGGGGGGGGGCAAAATGATGCAGCTATCCCTTGATAATGAGATAGGTGCGTTACGATTGATACCTTGCAATTAGTTGTCTCCTTGGAGATTTTACAGGGGGGTTGCTTTATAAAGGAATGATTCCTCTACTGCCCACATCCGCTTACCTTTCAAGATCAAGTATTTTTATTATAAAAAGTAAGAAAAAAACCTAAGGGGTTCATGAACATTTTTTACTTTGAGTAAAGAACATCAACCTGAAAAGGTTGAAAAACACTGAGTGATCCACTAAGTGAGCCACTATCCCCTAAGCAGCTAAGGGGAGGGAGGTTGCATTAAGCAAGGAATAACCCTTGAAGCAGATGATTTCCTCAGCAGTAAAAAATCCTGGGCCAGATCCTCCACTGTAAATTGGCCTAGCTGGTTTACACTGATTTACAATAATTAATTGAGGCCCTCTGTTTTGGAGACAATCCTTGATAATAATGACCAGGGGAGAAAGGAGAACTGCAGAAAGTAGAAAACAGAATAATCTCTGAATTACTTATTTTGAAGATTTCCAGGAGGCATCAGTGGGTAAGTAAACAGCTTAAAAAAAAATTGCTCAGGATTATTTTAATATTCATCCACTGTTGCATTATGAAGGCAGCAGCCCATCCACGTCAGCTATGAGTATACTGACGTCAGACCTTTGAAGCTCTGTTGTAAAGCTTGAAAAGATGTTCTATCCAGTGTTATCCTGTTTGACAGTAGAAATGAAGTGAGAGGAATTTCTGGCATTTCAGAACTCACAGTGACGTGAAACCAGCACAAACCTCCCAAACTGGCAGCTATGGGTGCCTCCTCTTGGGGTACTGCCACATCCTCCTCCTCAGTGGAGCTGCTGCTGTCAGAGTCACTCAACTCCAATGTTTCATCTGAGCTGTGACCACTGTTGCGAATTGGAAGATGCAAAGTCTCCAGTGGTGGAAATGCTGCTGTTGTTGACCCTTGAGTCCTGCTGACCGTGAAATAACTATCCAGTGGTGTCCTGGACCTGAAAAGCAAGGAGTAAAAGCTGCAGTATTTCTTCACATTAATTATTGCAGGTAAAATGTACACGGAAAATTAGATCCTCATTTGTTTGCCACAATCCCGAGCCTCTGTTTGAGGACGTAAGGGATACAACCAAACTGACCACGAAATGTCTCACTCAGAACAGCACCAATCCCCAAGCAAGGCAGTGAATTAACAACTTTAAGAAGCATACTCAACACGCAGCTGTGATAGCGCTTCACTGCTTAGGTCTAGAAAATGCAGATGCCTGATCTGCCTCTACGTAGAAGGAATATTGTTTTTCCAGGGCTGGAAAGGGGAAAACAAGATGTGGTGCACTTGACCTTGTTTGTGTCATCATCTAGCTCTTATTAGCAGATCTTAGAGCACTTTACAAAGGAGGTCAGTATCATTACCCCCATTTTACAAATGGGGAAAACAAGGCACCGAGGGATGAAGTGACGCTAAAGGTGGGAAGTATGGTACACAAGTTATTACCCAGCAGAGCCATCGCATCTGATTTCTTACCACTAGACTTTGCTTTTTTTGATTTACCAAATGAACTCATCTGGTCCCCAGATGCAGCCACAGTATTTCGAAACAAATTGGTTGCTTATATCAGACTCCCATTCCTTAGTTTATGCCCCACACAAAAACCCATTTTTTCTTTCATCAGCTTTGCAAGATTGTGCCATGGCAAAAATATGTACCAAACTACTTTACAATAACGATTAGACTGAAGAAAGCTTGTGCTATTTTACTTGACAATCCAACAACAACAAAATTGTTCTTCAGTTGCAAGTAGAATTTTGCAAGACTGCTTAATGGCCCAATGGCCCATGTATGTGGAAGCGAATTACACCTACAGGAGAGCCCAGGGCAGACTGTACAGCTGTGTTTAGCCACTTGGGGTGAGATCAATGGCCAAACTTCCACTGACTTGAATAGAGCCAGGATTTAACCCACAGTGTTTAGAGTGGATCTGCACAGCCAAAATGTGAAGAGAGTTAAACATGAAAGTCTCTGCTGATGGGTCCCCCCTGAAGCTAAGGCACAGGTGGCACTCAGCATAGAATTAAGCTTTAAACTTTTTCAAATTTGTTTTTTTGCTCACAAATCTTCCTGTTTGCTGAAGAGGACACTGAACACTGTGGAAAACTGTGCTTTACAAGCATGAAGTTATGTCTGTAAGCATTTCTGGAACACTTATCACCACAGTATCTGAACAATGAGCGAAGAGTCTTGCCAAAAAGCATGATTCCCAGAAGAGAGTCTAAAGAGCAGATGAGAAGAATCATACTACTACCTACTAGGGTTACTGAAAACTTGGGACACACAGAATTTGGCCTAGCTCATGCAGGTGGGCTGGACTGGGCTTTCTAGAGTTCAGCATAACATAGGAAGCACAACAGATTATAAAGTGAAATCATTAGGTTGGGGGAAAGTTCAGACTTGACTCCTTTTCAGTTTTACCTGGTACTGATTGTCCTCTGGGATCCACCACCTCTTTGTCGCCGGCGAATTCTCCTTGCTGGTGGCTGTCGTGTGATCTGTTGTGCAGCCTGTAGTTGAAACAGCTCCAATACCCCATGCAGCCTTTGCAGACCATCCAGGCTAGGGGCAGCATTCAACTGGGAGTCAGACTCAGCAACTGTCACTGCTTCATCAGCATCAGAGACCACAATGACTTCTTCGTCAGCAGGAGGAACCACAATGCCTTCTGCCTCTTCACTAGGCACTGGAGAGTTGGATGGCAGTGACAGTAGAGCCTGATCAGAGGCATCTGAGGGAAATGCCTCACGGTGCTCCACAGAATAAGTAACTGCTGGCTGGAGATCCACTTCCATTTCTTCCTGTGCCATTTCTGAGAAAGGCATGGGATGGAGCAAACAAAGATGTGGGATTAGTGCAAACACTTGTACACAAGTCCATACTTCAAGTAAATTACAGACACGTCAGCATAAAGACCCCTGCTGACTGCAATATCCTTTAGGATTAAGATCCAGTGCTTCTTAGAGACCATTTCTGTGGCAGCTGACATGATTTGAGAATTCCAGTTTAACAGTCCTTGGATTTATATATCAGTTGGCTGAGGGCTTGACAAAAGCATTTTCAGAGTCCTTGACTCTATAAGTCTCAAACCCAACCGAGCCTGAGTTTTCTAGCCTCGCGGACACATTGCAAGGCCTGTCTATTCAAGTTAGCCTTTTGATGGGAGTAGGTGAGTTGGGGAGTTCTTCTTTGCTAGTTAATATGTATTCACAGATTATTTTTGTATTTTGGGGTAGAGATTTTGGCAGATGCTATGCATTTAAATTCCTCCTACAACCCCAAAAAAAGAGAGAGCTACATCAGTCTACAGTGCTTAACTAATGAATAATAATATATGGCACTTCGTACCTTTAATCTATGATCTCAAAGGATCTTGTATCTGAGCATCTCAATGTGATCATCATCACAGAAATGCCTGTAAATAAATATTAATAGAGCACTACACACGTGGCAGAGGACTCAATGTTTATTTAAAAACAAAAACCAAAACAAACCTATCCCAAAAATGGAGTTTCCTAGTAAATGAATGAAATTCAGTTAAGACAACAAGTTCACCATGAATCTTACCTGGCTGCGCCATCTATTGTGCATACACCACCTCATGTTCACTAGAATTGTATAAGCCTAAGTAGTATACGCTAACAATACCCCCAGTCATGACACTGTTGATATTATCAGCCCTTTATACGTCATATGTAGGTACATACTCAGACTGAGAGTGAATTTCACTGCAAAATTTCATATAAATCAATGCAGGAATTTTGGAAGACAGGAATGCTAGTTAAAAACAATCATATATTAGAAACTCAAGAAATGCAGATTTCTGACTGCCTCTCAAGAATGAGCACACAGACTACTTTAACTCTGTTCCCATAGCTATGGTTTAAAATAAATAAATAAAGGAACGCAAGATGGGTGAGGGAATATCTTTCATTAGACCAACTTCCGATGGTGAGAGAGACAAGTTTTTGAGCTTATACAGAGGGTTAGCGTTTTGATTTAGTTGGGGTTGGTCCTGCTTTGAGTAGGGGGTTGGACTAGATCTCCTGAGGTCCCTTTCAACCCTAATCTTCGTGCCCACAAAAACTAGAATGCCTTAGATCACAATGTGGTAATGTTAATTACGGATTTCTTCATGGTCATAGAGAGCACAAACAAAAGAATTTTACAAATTCTTGGTTAGACAAATAACATAGTTAAGACAGCCTTAGATTGAGTTTACCACCCGCTTTGGGCTGCATTCCCAAGCAACCCGACTCCAAGAAGACCCGGTCCCAGCGCGCCAGGGGCCGCTACTGGCCTCACACCGTCCATGGGCCCCACCCGTTTACCTCTTAATGGTTTCATGCCCTCTTGAACTCTCTCTTCTACTTAAGACAATTTATTAAGGGCCTCAATTCTGCAGGATACTGAGGGCACTCTGCACCTTTCTGGAGGTACTCAGAACCTCTCTGATCACGCTCAGTGATCCCAGATGTCAGCCAATTACCCAAATATCAGTAGACAGCTCTTTACACACTATATACATGCTATCCAGCATCATGAAATTAAAGTACTTACAGGGAGAAAGCAACGATTAGCACCGGGACAGCATAGCACGCTTTGTTTTACACAAATCTCTCTCATACGAATTAGAAGATCAATGCTCTATGTTGCACATTTGAGATACTCTCCAAGCAAAGAAGAGCAGATGGGAAGGCTGGTATTTCTACAAAGGATAGAAAGATATGGCAGTCTGGGTCTTTGTTTGAGAAGTGCAACATTGCATGTCCTGTGTTTCTTATGGCTTGTTTGTTTTAATACTAAGGTTCTCGAAAGGTAATATGCATTAAATCCACATATACATGCCTGCAACCTTAACTTATCCAACAAAAAACTTTACCTTTAAAGTTAATTCAACTGAATTAAACAGTCTCAATTCATAAAAGTGTATGTAGATGAACAGGCTGGAATCCTCTTCTCTATGATATAATTTCAGCTATATAATACTGATGATTCCATTTTAGAATAAAGGAATCTATAGTGAAATTCAAACAATATTTTAAACAAGTTGTCTTAATTAGAGGGAAAATATAAAACTTTTTGTTAGATCAGGTATATCCTTTATGATGTTTGTTATTTTCTTTAAAGCTATTCAAACACTGCCTCAATAGAACTTTGAAACACTCAGTGTTGTAAATATTTTAAAGTCCTCTTCAATAAGAGGAAGTTACCATCTTGACCAATGGAGAAGAGTTACTGTGTTAAAATACAAATTCCGTGGCCTTTGCTATATCCTACAAAACATGACTAGATTAGACCACCAACCTAGAAATGAATTTCATCTCAAAGTTAAGACTATCAACCTGTTGTGAAGAGCCTGTACAATGTAAACACAGAAGACCTGGCAGAGCTAATGCCGTGTCACTTCAAAAGTCATTACTATCACAGAAGCTGATGGTAGCTAAGTAACTGCATGTAAGAACAGGCAGATGGAATACAAAATAGGAAAAATTCCCTCTATCTTCCACTGACCATATGTAATTTTAGCTACCTTTAGAAAGGGATAATGGAGCACCACACATCAATTGTTCATCATCTGTCCAATGGCTATTTCAGTGCAACCAGCTAGCACTGAAATAGTTCAACAAAGTTACTTTGGCACTGTGACCTTGCACTCCATGTTTTACGGAAATATGCTAACGAGTATGAATATAATGTAACTGGAATAGGCTTTGTGCAAAAGGTCTCTTGTAATGTATCATTACAAAGCTTATAATCTACTGAGTGCATTCATCCTATTTGTATGAATGTCTCATTCTTGTATCTACAGCTAGAAATATGAAGTATTACTCTAAAGTCCTATTGTAACTATGCAAAGTGTAAGCCATTAATAATGGTTTGGAATCTTGATAGCTCCCATTAACCAGGACAACTGGCTGTAAATGGCTCTGTTTACCCTCAAACTTTCCTGACAGGCTAACCCTGAAAGAATAGAGAATGAGGTCTTACAGTGACATGTAACCATGTCACCTGGTACTCAAATCCATCTTAAACCTGGTGCTTTTCCATTTAGAAGGAGGGGTGGGAACCCAGAGAGGGACAAAGGATTCCCATCTTGTGGAAAAGATATATAAGGGGGTGGAACAGGACAAAGGGGGCTGCAGTCATGAGAAATCCCCTAGTTACCACATGAGCTGGAACTAACAAGAACTGAACCAGGGGAAAGGATTGGGCCCAGACTAAGGAGGAGTCTAGTCTGTGAAAAAAGCATATTGGAACATCTCTGAGGGTGAGATTTACCTGTATTCAGTTTCTTAACGTATTAGGCTTAGACTTGCATGTTTTTGCTTTATTTTACATGGTGACTTACTTTATTCTGTCTGTTATTACTTGAAAGCACTTAAATCCTACTTTTTATTCTTAATAAAATCACTTTTGTTCATTATTGAATCCAGAGTCAGCGATTAATACTTGGGGGAGCAAAGAAGCTGTGCATCTTTATCAGTGTTACAGAGGGTAGACAATTTATGAGTTTACTCTGTATAAGCTTTATACAGAGTAAAATGGATTTATTGGGGTTTGGATCCCGTTGGTAGCTGGGTGTCTCGGTGCTGGAGACATGACTACTTGCTGAGTGGTTTTCAGTTAAAGAGCCTGCAGCTTTGGGGATGTGGTTCAGACCCTGGGTCTGTGTTGCAGCAGGCTAGAGTGTCTGGCTCAACAAGACAGGGAAAACGGGCTCAGAGGTAGTTTCAGCACATCAGCTTACAGTCCCAAGGGGGGTCTCTGTGACCGACCTCATCACAGGCACCTCAAAAATTACCTTAAAAATCTGATTTGCTGCAATAGCAAAACTAGTTTCTACACTCGCTTTCAGCTCTAGAGTGAATACAGTCTTATCTACACAATTCTATACGGCTTTACCTACACCCTTCTTTAAGCCGCAATAATTAAAACAATACAAGTACTGTCTGTAGACAAGCCCTAAGATCCACATCATATAGGCACTCCAATAGTTGTGACAGGGTATTGGCTGTTCCCTCAAAGTGGGAAATTAGCCAACAGTGGCTACTTACATGAGTAACCGATGGGTTCTAAACAGCCCTAAGGGGGATATATAAGCTGAATGCTTTCTTACAAGTAGGGTTTTTATTATTTATTCATCTTGTGAGAGCCCAGTCACCCATTCTATTAAACACTGCACACACATAATTAAAAGGTAGTCCCTGCCCCCAAAGAGCTTATAGTCTGAACCTATTACAAGGGACAAGTAGAGAGAAAGGGTTGCATTCAATCCTACATTTAGGGACCTGGAGAAAAATCTGTCTGGGTATTGGCCCTGCTTTGAGCAGGGGGTTGGTCTAGATGACCTCCCGTGGTCCCTTCCAACCCTGATATTCTGTGATTCTAAGATATGGGAATGCATAAGGTATAATAAGCATCACTATCAGCCTGACTGATGTCCAGCCATTGTTAACGGTCTTGCAGGCATCACAGCAGAGATGAAGTTTAAGGAGGGATCTGAAGGAAGATAATGTTATGGTTATTTGTATTGCAGTAGTATTTAGAGACAAATGGTGGGACAGCTGATCACCATTATAATAACCTTTCTACAGAAGGGAACTGAGACAACATGATCACATGACTTGCCCAAGATCATAAAGGGAGCCTGCAGAAGACAGGATTTAAACCACCTGAGTCCCAGTCCAACACTACAGTCAAACTACCACCCTTTGCTTCCGAGGGAGCTCCTCCCCGCACACAAAGGGTAGCATGGGAGAAAGCACCAGGCAACGAAGGCTGGCAAGGGTGGCAGAGCAGGAGCTGGAGATCGCATTAGGGTCAGCAGGAAGGGTGGTGCCACACTGCAGGGCTTTACTCCAGCCCACAGAGCAGGATTGCTGGTTATGGTTATTTGCGCTGCCGCAGCAGCGCCTCGGAGCCCCAGCCAGGCCGGGACCCCAGGGCGCTGGACAGACACCGACAGCTCTCAGCGCCGGAGACAGCCAGGCTCCTGCTAAAACCGCACCGGCCAGCAGAGGGCAACCAGCCGCGGCGCCGTCGGGTCACAGCCAGGGCCCCAGCACCCGGGATCTGGGGGCCGCAGGGCCCGCTGCCCGAGCGCCCGTTCCGCCTGCACGTGCCTCCCACGGCCCACTGCGCGGCGACGGGCCCGCGGGCGTTACCGGCCGGCCCTCGCGCCCCTCGGGAGAGGGGCCGGCCCGGGTCCAGGAATGAACCCAGGTGTCCGGGGAGCCCGCGGGACATACTGCTCCGGGCCAGGGCTGGGCACACTCACCTCCGGCCGCGGGAGGGGGAGAGGTCGAGTTACCAACCGGCCCTAGAGAGGCGCCATAGCCTCCCGCTCAGCTCAATCTCCCCGCCGGCAACGGATACCCACCCCGCGACCTCATTGGGTGACCACCTTCCTCGCTGACAAAACCCTACTTCTATTGGGCGATGTGACGTTACGTTGCCGGCTGTTACTGGACACGTTGGCTGCCAGTTTAGCCAGAGGGGGAAGAGAAGACTCAGGTGCTCCATTTTTGTTGGCCGGTTGTCTGTCAATCAGCTGGAGGGGGGAACGCCGCTTGTGCCCCTTTGTGACTAGATGATCGGCCTGTCGATCAGAGGAAAAGCCTCCCGAAGCACCTTTTGGCTGGAGGAATGAACTGCCTGTCAATCAAAAAGGGCGGGGAACGGAGCAAGTTCGAATGTTGTTGGAGGTAGAAAAGGCGCCGGGGAGGAGCGGCTAAACCCCCACCCTAGTCCCGCCCCCAGGCCAAGAGGAGGTAGCGATTTGATGTTAGCTGCCAACATAGGACGTTACACCGCCTCGAGAGAGCGTATCCCAGCATGCAGCGCGCCGCGCCCCAACGGCCCGCAGCGGGGCGGTAACTCGCAGTAAGCGCTGCTCCGTCCAGGGCGCCGCTTGTGCGCCGAAAGCAGCATTGCGCCGCCCGAGCAGCCCCTGGGGGCGCCGGTGCTGGGCCGTGGCGTGAGGCGGCAGTAACCCGTCTGCACCCCGCTGGCGCCAGCCGCTCCTGGCGGTTCGTCGGGGGGCAGTGAATCCGCCGCCGCCCCTCGCGGCCCCGGGAGGCGGGGGAGTGGTGATAGGAAGCGGGCAAATGCATTTGTCCGAGCGGTTCAGTGACGTGGAGCTGCTCGCGTGCGGCTGAACTGCCAGGCTCGTTCGCTGCGCCTGAGGAGCGGGCGCCAAGTTACGTTCTCGCTTCTCTCTGCTGGTTCACACCTTGATCTGTTCGTGCCGGTTAGCTGCAGCGATCCGATTCCCGCCTTGAGCGATGCGGGGCCGCTGGGCTTTGGTAGCTCGCTGCTCTGAGGATGACGAAGGGGTTTTGCTCTGTTTGTTTCAATCAGACTTAAAAACGTCACTTTTCTGAACTTTCACCTCAATTGTTACAGCCTGGCGAGAATACCTTGCTTTCCAAAGTGGTTTGAGACCTAGGGCTGTAAAGCCCTGTGAAGGAGCTAATTATTTTTATTATTTATTGAGAGGCCTGTAACACATAATTGTGGCTTTTCCAAATATAAAAAGTGCCAACTTTTCTTACTTAAAATTGAGGCACAACTCTACTCTTTCTTTGTTGGAGCCATCCTACTGCAAGGTCAGCCTCCTCAGGGAGAGTCACTAAGGTGGTAGTTGGCAACGGACTCTCAAGTTGAGAGAAACAACCAGGAGTCCAGTAGCACCTTGAAGACTAACAGATTTATTTGGGCATAGGCTTTCATGGGTAAAAAATCTCACCTCTTCAGCTGCATGTTAGTCTTTAAGGTGCCACCAGACTCCTTGTTTTTGTGGATACAGACTAACACATGTTGTGGAAAAATTCATTTTGATCAGAGACTCAACCTGAGGCCTGTTTATTGACAAACACACCAACTCATTGGGTGGTAGCAGAGGGCAGAACTGTTCCCCCGATATTAAACACACAGCATCTTTTAAAGCTTCAAACCACAAACAGATTACACACAGTTAAGTAATAAGTGACCATATTAGGAATCAAATTACACACACTTGAGTAATGGTGCCCTTATTAGGAAAAATAGAGTTAGGGTCTTTTCATACTTTCCAGCCATCTGTTGCAACCTTGCCTAGAATGGGTGCAATGTGAGTAGAGGGCTTTTTGGTGGTTTTCAGTGCTGTTACAACCTTACCTTTTATGGGGTGCTTATTACACAATTGTCCTTTTACGGGGTCCATTTACACAATGGGGTAGTTACACAAATGGGGTAGAGGAAGGTATGGTCTATGATTGATTCATACTTATAGGTTACCTCATTGCTTCACGCAAGCAGCTATTATATCTTAACAGCAGTAGGCACATATTGGAAATTGTTCCTGTTTTGGGGGCTTTCTATTGCCTGCCCTCTGGCCCTGCCTTCCTGACCACCTTTGTCAGGGAGCACAATACTTAGCTTAGCTCAGGTTTTGGGCCTGCTAGCTGCAAGGCAGGCCCAGACCAAGTAAGCAAAAGCATAGATCATCAGGGCTACCCTAATTTTCCACCACATACGGCTACCCCCTGATATTTGACAAGTTGAGAGAATTTGTTTGGGAGGGCCCACAAATATATTTGATGCCAAGCTTTGAGGAAAACATTTTCAGGACTCTACAGGAGCTGAATTTAGATTCCCAAATGATGGGCACCTTATAAATAAATACTGTCAGTCCCCACCAGGTGCTTGTGACATCAACTCCTTTGCACAGTCAGCCAGAGCCAGAATCATTTTTTTTTCCATGCATCACAGTAGGAGTCATTATTGGTTTTAGCTTGGAGCTATTTTTAGTTGGCTGAAACAACACTAACTGAGGAAGAACAGAGGGGACAGCAAAAATAATTTAAAATAGATGTATTTGCTAATTACTAAACCTCCTCAAGGCTTCCTGTACTGTGGATAACCCTGCACAGGAAATTAAAATTGCGTATTCCTTAAATGACTGTAGTGTTACTGACATGCTGCCTCCATCAAGTGGCTGCTGCCCTGGCCTGCGTGTCCATGCTGCACTATGCTGAGTTACCAGAAAACTGTTGGCACTGTTTGAGGATGGCCAGAGAAGGAAATCATACAGCCAGCCAGCTCTTTATAGTATTAAGTTAGAACTTCTCTGTGTCCTAGGTCCTATAATGTTAACAGAGATTCTCCTATAGCTCAGTTGTTATGAGATACTGCTTTTGGATCAAGTCCATCAGAGTTTTAACCCTGTTGCCACCATGAAGTTCTGAGTGATCGTGACTAACAGTATAAGTGACAACAAAAGAGTCTCAGGAGTGCCACCGATGTGTAAAAACCTGTTCTATGCACTGTTCTGCTTCAAATTCTACAGACAGTCTTGGCTAGCAGTGACAGTTAGTGGTGCCTGACAAGTGGCTACAAGTGTCTCAGATAAAGAACATTTATTATTTAAAACCCACATTTCAATAGCAGTGTTAACATACACAGCGCTTTGCAAATGCCTAGATCACCTCCTGCATTTGGAATAGAGTAACTGGACAGCCTGTGTCTTGATTTTTCAAGAATAACCTGATTTCTCAGCTCATATTCACATGGGTATTTTGTCTGAAACTCTGCCACTAACCTTTCTACCACCCAGGGGTTATAATTCCCAAAGGCAGATTGACCTAGGCTATCTGGGGTGCTGACAATATAACTATTAAAAGTTTTGTTTTCTTGCCTGGGCTCAAATATTTAGTTGTGTCTAACCAGGCAAAGATAGAGATAATTGGCTAAACACTCCTCCACCCCTTTGGAGCAGAGGTGTCTGTTGCAGCGGATCTAGCAAAGGCCAACTTTTAACATGGGGCAATGAGGGTCTCATCTCTCTGCAGGGGGGAGAGGAAGATGATTGCCTGCCTGCATTAGGGAGATAGATAGTTGAGTTTGGGGTGGGGGACTACTAGAGAAGGGATCATTATAGAATCTTCCTCAGATCTACACTAGTAGTAACGATGCCTAGTCTGACATGTGATCCACTGTGCCTCTGGTCATGCAGGTTTCTGCTGCATTCCTCTTTCTCTTGTAGTGCTGCCCCTCTTTGGCTCAGAGGTGGACTTGGGTCCTAGATACCCACTTTGTCATTGAACTGTGCATGCTTCAAGTGACAGCGGAATATGGGGCATGCCAAGATCTGATGCTGGATTCACCTTACAAGTCTATAATTTGGAATGTTACAGGCTCTACGGCGTGCCAGGCCTCACAAGGGGGAGGCATTATGCTGGAGCTTAGCACAGAAGTAGCTGAGCCCCACATTAATTTTCACCACTTAGGAAAATAGCTGGGGCTGACAACTGCCTAAGCTTTGGGGAAAGTTGCTGGGATATTGTGCCTCACTTTGTTTGGGGGAGGAGAGGTACTGCAGGACACTGAGGATGCGTATACTAAAGGTTAATGTAAGGAGGGGGCAGTGCAGGGGAAGGGATGGAGGTCAGCAGTCCTTGTAGGGAGAGAGACTAGAAAGTTATGTGGGTGTCAGGGGAAGGGTATGAGAAGATCGCATGTGATAACTCCCTCCAGTAACAAACACCTTTAAACTGACTCACCTATCTAGCCTGCTCCCTACCCCAGCTACAAAGGCCCCCTGCAGTGCTAAGGACAAGCGCCCGCACCTTGATGCTTACCACCATTTGCTAAACTCTCAAATTTCCACATAAATATTAGCTACCCACCTAAAGCCAGCACCCAAGCTGTCACAGCCTCACCTTGACTCCCTCCACCCTGTTGACAGTATTAAGGGAGCTTCCCTTCAGGATGCTAGGCTGGTCCCCCTACATGAAATAGAAATGGCTTTCTAATCTTGGCAACATGCTCAGGAAGGGAGATGTCTAAGTGCTATAAACTATGTCCACAGTAAATTGCAGGTGCAAAATTGCAGGCACGACTTTAAAGGCTTAGAGTTGCACTGTTGAAGGTGGAGGGCAGGTCAAGATGTTGTTTAAAAAAAAAAGAGTACAGAGCTGGAAAAGTGTAAAACTTCATGCTAGAGAGTCATGGTAGACAGGGATGGAGCAGCGCATGCTTTACTCTTAACCACACTTGGCTGTTTTTGTCAAGGGGCTCCTTGTGTGTATGTCTTGCAGCTAGCTTGCAGTATTTATCTTGCCATAGATGGCTATCAGTGAGTCCACAATCTCTGCAGAAGGCAAACAGAATTTGTTTTCAGATTAGAATACTGAGATTTTTTTTTCCTAGCAAGATGATTGATACGTATGCAGTAATAGTATATAGGACACTGAATCATTTCATTACAGGCTCAACAGAACAGAAGGTTATTGGAGAAAATTCAAACTTACTGCTTTATACTGTGCAGGAGCAGCAAGAGAGGAACCAGCATGTACAGCAGAGACAGACCCACATGAACAAGTGATTGGGAGAGGCTGCAGAAAGTTTTTTCTCTTTTCTTTTCTTTTTTTTTTTTAATGTAAGCCAGCTTGGGGATGGGTAACTAGAATACTAAGTACCTAGGGCAAAATGCCAGAAGGGTCTGACAAATTTGATCTTTGAGTGCCCTCTAGCGGCAGCTCTCGTTATAGTTCTCAGCACAGGAAATTCCCTGGTCGATTACGCTACCGAAAATCTTTGTGCCTTTGGAGAGCATGATGGATTGCTAATGGCAAACCTCAAGGTCTCACTCTTTCCTTACAAAAAAGACTATTAAAATTGCTAGTGTCTATGCCCCATATGGGTGGGATGGGAGTGATTTAAAGAAAGTTGCCTCCTGCCTGATACACCAAGTGGGAAGAGGGGACAACCTCTCCATCGCACAAGCCTTCATTGGCAACAGCAGGTCTCCACTCCCTTTTATGCTGCTGTTGCTGTCAAATATAAGGAGGATCAGTCATTTATTTTTGTATGTGCTAAAAGCAACAGCAGTAAGACATTCCCAAAGACAGAACAGCTCCTGATAGTAGGGATCACCACATGAAATTAGTAGGCAGCAGGTTTAAAACAAAAGAAAGTATTTCTTCACATACTGTGCAGTCAACTTGTGGACCAGAGGATGTTGTGAAGATGAAGACTAACAAGTTTCAAACAAGAACTAGATAAGTTCATGGAGGCTATTAGCCAGGATGGGCAGGGATGGTGTCCCTAGCCTCTGTTTGCCAGAAGCTGTGAATGGGTGATGAGATGGATCACTTGATGATTATCTGTTCTGTTCATCCCTTCTGGGGCACCTGGCATTAGCCACTATCAGAAGACAGGATACGGGGCTAGATGGACCTTTGGTTTGGCCCAATATGGCTGTTCTGATGATCTCATATACAGCAGTTTATTGCTCAGTGAAAGGCCAAACCCCCGATTCCACAGCACCAAGGAACTACTCTAATCAGAGCACATTATTTTTGATGCTGTTGATCTCAGAAAGCCCATGTGTTAAGTTGCAGTTTTCCCCCAGGTCTGAGTATGGCAGTGACTATGCAAATGAACAGATTTAATGGGAGGATAGATGTGACTGTGCTAACACTCATGTTAAGACTTTGAGCAAGCCCAGTGTGATCTTGATGTGAGCTGAGGTTTGTGTCCTCAACAGAAGTGTTGTGTCCTCTCTCCTGAAAAGCATACTTGCTTCCTGGCTGATTATTAAACATTACATCTGCCTTTCCCTTCTCCTGCAGTTTTCCCATTGTCTAGTCCTTCCAAGGCTGTAGCCCCCTCTCCACCTCACGTGGGGCAGTGGGGCTCAGCCTGCACCTCCCTCCCAGGATCATGTAACAATTTTGTTTTCAGAAGGGGGTCACAATGCAGTGAAGTTTGAGGACCCCTGTTCTAGCTCCTTTTCTCTCCCTGTACCTTCTGTGGCAAGGCACTTTCTCAATCTCCCCAGCCTCTGCTGCTTTTAGTCCTGGTAAGACAGGCTTGGGTAATATGATCCTTCTTGGGACACAGAGGAAGTCTGTTCCTTCTCTCCACCAGTCCTTTTTAGTGTATTTTTCTCCCTGGTGGGAGCAAATACTGCCTCTTCTCCTGGTGGGGCTCACTGTCTTGCTGCTCCTGGCAGCAGGGCTCCTTCTCTTCCCCTCAGGGGAGGGTTTAAAAAGGTCTCAGGCAGCCCTTAGTTGGAATCAGCTGATCCTAATTAACCTCAGGTAGTTCCCTCTCTGCTGATTGATTGATACTTTGGTAGCCCTTCTCAGCTGAACCTGATTGACCCATAGTTACCCCCCAGTTGCTAGGGAGGAGGGCCCTCCCCCTACTCCTCCCTTGCAGCTGTCTGTCCTGAGTTATCACACTTCACTCTCCCAGAGGATGAAGCTTGACAATTTCAAACTGGAAACAAGGTGCACATTTGTAACAGTGGGGGTCATTACTAAGGCTGTGAGTTTGTCACTGAGGTTATGAGTTCCATAACTTTCTGTGACCTCCATGACATCTGCAGTGGCTGGTGCACCTGGCTCAGGGACAACTCAGGCAGCTCCTGCACCAGTTGCACAGTCTGCTGCTTCAGAGGCATGGCCAGGCAGCTCTGAGTACTGCCTCCATCCAGAGTGCTGGCTTTACACAGTCAATGGGAGCTGAAGGGGCGGAGCCTGCAGGCAGAAGCAGTGTGCAGAGCTGCCTGGCTGTGCTTCTGCCTAGCAACTGAGCGAGGGGGATGTCGCTGCTTCCGGAGAATCTGCCAGGAAAGCACCACCCATAGCCCATCTCCCGGTTTTTCTCAAGGGCACCAACTTAAAGGTTTCACTTTTCCTAGCCATCTCCTCTCTCAGATAGAGACCCCCCTATCCCTCTCCTTCCAGACTGGGGGTTTGGGCTTGCAGTCCCTCAGCTCCTTCTTGAGATTTCCCCAGCAAGTATGACTGGGGTTCAGCAGCCACCACCTGGTAGCTAGTATTACTGTAGAGTAAAGGGAAGCAAACATGGGACTCCATCCTACCTTCTGCAGAAGGACGTTGCGAAGGCTCAAAGGCCCGGCACTGATTGATGACATCCCGCAGGTGGGAGGGGCAATCTTCCCCAACAGGAGCCTGGTAACGTTGCTCATAAACTTTCTGATAGATCTCTTGGGAACTGCAGCCTAACACAACACACACAAATTGGGACATCAGGAGGCACTGACTTGTTTCAGATTCCACAAGAAGGTACGGGAGAGGGAACATAATGCAAGCATTTAAATAGAGCCTCATGCAGCCTGCCAAGTCCAGAGTGGGGGAGAGCCAAGATTGAAATCCTCATTATGCTGCGTCCTTGAAAAACTCATCTGCTATGAACCCTGCCTTAAGGCTCCAGTTCAGTGGAGCACTTAATTTCAATAGTAGAGAAGCATATGCCTAAGAGCTTTGTTGAATACAGATGGGATTATTTATGTGCTTACAATTAAATATGTGTCTAAGTGCTTTGCTGAGTTGGAGACTAAATTCCAGGAAAGATTTTAGAGTTAAAGCTACTTTTCTGCCTGATCCAAGTGGATACAGGCATGTTGGACAGTCAGTTGCTTCATAACCCCTCTGGATCTGAAGCTCCTGAGCACTAGGTAGCAATAGGGAACATTTGCCAAGTGGTGCATTTGATCTCAAATATCACCCTGCATCAGCAGAACACATCTGGACTGGCCTCCCAGGCCTTTACCCAGGTGCTTGCAGTACGACAGAAAACAAGCCCTTGTTGCCCACCTTCAAATGGAATTTTGCTGGTCGCAATCTCCCACAGAACGATCCCGAAGCTGAAAGGACACAAATAGGCCTGCTAAGCATCAACAAAGCCTCCTCAGCCTCCCTCTGATCCCTCCTCCTATGCTCATCAGTTGTACTGCTTGCTGGATAAACTGTTGGAGAGAAGGAGGGTAAATTACACCCTCAGCCACCTAACAAGCATGTCATCTGAGCACTCCCTCCTTCCTGGTTTAGGAATCAGTATACCAGGCTGATTCGTGAGCTGCTCTCCCACACAGCAGACTCATGTCCACTCCGTCCCCACCGGGCTGGCTCCTGTGATTATTCTGTAGAGTCCATCTACATTAATATTGACTTCTCCCTTCCCATGTGCCCAATTCCTTGGGGAAGAGAACTTGGCAAGTGAAATGTCAAAAGCTCTTCCGTTTCCTATGTGGTATTAATTTGTACTTTAGTAGCAGCCTCCATCCACAAAGCCCTATAGAAACGTTAATCAAGTTCTGCCCTCCATGTAGGATGTCTGAGTAACACTCTTCCCTTTTAACAGAAGGGAAAGCTAATGGAGAGAGAGGTTAAGTTAGCAGTAGAGTCAGGAATAGAACTCAAGACTCTTCGCTCTCATCATCTCATGCCAAGCAGGTCACCTACAGAACCTGTCTAATAACCTGGCTTCTGTAGGAAACTCTGCAGTAGAGCATCCATCCCTTATGTATTATAGTCCAGCATCCCCATGGAGATGTACCTGTATATTTCACTGGGCACGTCATACTTATGGCTCAGGGAAGCTAGGCCCAGGGGAGAGATGTAAGCTGAAGCAGGGACATCCGTCAATTTCTTCTTGCAGCTTCTCTTAATGGATGACTCAGTTTTACTCAGTTCAAATCCTGACAGCTGATTGAGGGAAGGAGAGAAAGACAAAGGGAGGAGCAGCAGCATGAGCTCCATGCAATCAGGGACATGCAGCAATGATTGCATAACTGGTCCCTAGCTCAAGGTTAATGAGCTGATTTCCTTTGGGTTATATGGTGGCCTTTTCAGTGCCATGAGATCAAGCAGATCACTGCAAGAACATGTTGCAGGGTCTGCTGAGTGCTCTTGCTTTGCCATGCAGGAGGTTATGGGTTTGATTCCCACTCCTGGGTCTTATAAATGTAAGGATGATGTGCTTGGCCCCATATTGAGAAGGGAAGAAACAAGGGAGAGAGTGTGTTTCTTGGTGCACCACCATGATCCCCTCTGTCCAACTGATGGAAAGAAGTGGTCTCATCTAAGCCTTGTATGGAGATATAATGGCCACAATAGGGGTAAGATTAAAAAGGGGCTAAAAGCAGAGATCCTCTAGGATGCAGATAAATCATAGAAACGTAAGACTGGAAGAGACCTTGACAGATCATCTAATCCAGTGGTTTTCAAAGTGGGTTACTCATACTCTTGTCAGGGGCTATATGAGAAAAATCTTATAATGGCAGACAGCTCACTTTATTTAGAAAGAATTGGCAATCTAATCATAGGTATATTATGACCCTATCTCAGATGGGAGTATGCAGCAGATTACATTATTTGGAAAGCAGTTTGCAGCCTAAAAAGTTTGAAAACCATTGATCTCATCCAATCCCCTGCACTGAGGTAGGACTATCTAGACCACCCCTGACAGGTCTCTGTCCAACCTGTTATGAAGGAGATGCTGTGATTTCCTTAGGTAATCTATTTCCATGCTTAGCTGACATGGGACATTTTTACTAACATTTATCTTAAAGCTCCCTTACTGCAGTTTAATTTCTCCTGTCCTCAGTGGTCGAGATGAACAATTTATCACCCTCCTCTTTATAACAGCCTTTTATGTACTTGAAGACTGTTGTATTCCCACCTCTTCTCCAGACTAAACAAACCCATTTCTCCCCCATCTTTCCTCGTAGATCATGTTTTCATAGAATATCAGGGTTGGAAGGGACCTCAAGAGGTCATTTAGTCCAACCCCCTGCTCAAAGCAGGACCTGTCCCAAGACAGATTTTTGCCCCAGATCCCTAAGTAGCCCCCTCAAGGATTGAACTCACAACCCTGGGTTTAGCAGGCCAATGCTCAAACCACTGAACTATCCCTCCCCACTTTCTAGACCTTTAATAATTTTTGTTGCTCTTCTCTGGACCATCTCCACATTTTTCCCAAAGCGTGATACCCAAAACTGGACACAATACTCCAGTTGAAGCCTTATCACTGCAGAGTACAGTGGAAGAATTACTTCTTGTGTCATGCTTACATGTCCTACTAATATATTCCAGAATGAGGTTTGCTTTGTTTGCAACAGTGTCACATTATTGACTCATTAGTTTGTGATCCACTATAACCCCCAGATCCTTTTCTGTAGCACTCCTTCCCAGGCGGTCATTTCCCACTTTGTATTAGTCAAACTGATTATTCCTTCCTTACTGTAGTACTTTGCATTTGTCCTTATTTTACTTCATAATATTTATTTCAGACCTTTTCTTTAGTTTGTCGAGATCATTTTGAATTCTAATCCTGTCCTTCAAAGCACTTGCAACCCCTCTCAGCTTGATATCAGCTGCAAACTTTGTACTTTCTATGCTATTGTCCAAATTGTTTCTGAAGATACTGAATAGAACCAGACCCAGGATAGATCCCGACAACACCCCACTTGATATGTCCTTCCTGAACCACGAAGAGGGTACATGCTTGGTAACAGGGATGGGGCTCTTACGGTATGTCTGCATTGAAAAAACAAAAACATCCCACTGCAGCGAGTCCCAGAGCAAGGCCTACAGATTCAGGCTCATGCTACAGCGCTAATGATAGGCATGTAAACAGTCAGGCTCAGGCTGGAGCTTGGACTCTGAAGCTCATCTCCCTCCCGAAGCTTCTGAGCCTGAGCTCCAGCTGGATCCGGAATGACTACACACCTATGTGTTGTGTCATAGTGCAAGCCTGAGTCTATAGACCTGGGTTCAGAAACTCGCTGCTGTGGGGGTTTTTTTAAAGTGAAGATGTACCCTGAGGTGAGTACTGTGTGTTTTAAGATCTAAATTTGTTATTACAATCAGGGCTGGCTCTAGTTTTTTTGCCACCCCAAGCAAAAAAAAATTTGGCTGCCCCAGCCCTGGGTTCTGTCCCCCAACACCCCATGCTGCCCCAGCTCTGGACTCCCCCCCCCCCCCCCCTGCGTGCCCAGCCTGGGCTCTGCCCCTTCCATCTGCACCCTCCTTCTGCCCACCCTGGGTCACTGCGTAACTTGCTCCCCGGGCAGTCATTCAGCAGAATATTGGATGTGCACAGAACACAGACAGGATTGGTCCCATATGGTTACGAACTGCGTAAAGTGGAACAATTTCAGCTTGTGTGATTGGAGGATATCTGGATGCATATTTAAGACTGTCCTCCATAAATGAGGAAAAGTTGAGGTGTCTTTATTATTCTTTTGTTCCACCTCTTTGTTTTCATGGGAATTTACCATGCATTTCACTGTCTTCCTTTTAAACAAATAAAACTTAAAAAAAAAAAAAAGGCAATGGCTGTTGACAATAGCAATGCCAGTCCTAAAAACCACTGGGAAGCATTTCTTGCTCAATTTTATCCTACTTTTTGTACAGCAAATTACGGAGGATCAGTATATTTGATTTGGGAGAAATGAAGTAAGAGCTGCCCAAATCAAGCTTGAGCACTCCTGAATTTTGAGGTGTTCAAATCTGGAAGGCAGGTGCTAGATTCCCTTTCTGAATATTAGCTAAATCTGGAAAGAAAAGTCAGTTTCTGCTTCCATGGCTCAGAAGTGGAAATCCTCCTAAGTGCCTGGTAGTGTATCTAAAGCTGCCCAGGTCCAGAGCCTTCTCTCCCTTACTTTTCATGTTAAATTCTAGTGGGATCCACATACCTCCCTTGCTACGCTTCGGATAGAGAGAAGCACTGTCCATTTAGTCCACCCAATTCCTTCTTTGGGGGCTGCAAGGTGAGGTCACACCAGTATCCCTAAACCAGTCTGGGAATGTCTTCTGAAGGGGATATCTGGGCCAAAGCCTTCTACTCTTTGGGCACACTTGTTCCCCTTTCACAGTGTCACCCTGCTCTAGCAGTGAGCTCTCCATTCACAGCAAGCTGCAGCATGAGGTTTCAGCTACAATACTCTCTCCCCCTCCCTTTCCTGTTGATAATGGCCAAAGGAATGCTGGGAACTGTAGTTCTTTCCCTGCTTCAGGGCTGGCTCTATAGGCAGGGACCTAACCAAGGAACTACAGCTCCCAGGGCCCCCTGTTGGTTCTCAGCTCCGAGGCTGGATCCCTGTGGGCTGCTGCCCCTGCAAATGGGCTGCCCAAGCACTTGCTTGCTTTGCTGGTGCCTAGAGTCACCCCTTATTACAATACTCTGTCATTCCTCAATTCTGCTTCTCCTCTACCTCATGCCATGCCTCCTCACCTTGCTTGTGGCAGCTTGTCTTTAATCAGCCACTATCCCTTCATGAAGAGCTGATGGAAATGTTTTCACTGAGGCGTATAGTTGCAAACCTGGGGGCTTAAAGCTGGGCACCTGCAGCCATATTTAGGTAGCTAAATAAGCATGGAGATGAGGCCATCCTTTTGTTCTGTGTTTGTACAGCACTTGGCACAAGGGGCTCCTGTGCACTACAGTAATACCAGTAATAAATAACAACATTGCCAGCCTTTCAGAGATGATGTTCATCCAATAGTCTCATTAAAGTCAAGAGGGAATTTCCCATCAGGGTCTGCAGTGCAGCAGTGCATTTCAATATAAAAACCAGCTGCATGTTAAAAATCTGGGGACTGTGTAGAACAGCCTGAAGTTAACATCTAAATAAACAGACTCCTGTGCTGCTCATACTGTCCTGGGAGGAGAGCTGGAAAGGGAAGAGGGTTTTGGGGAGGGAGGAGGAGAGAAGACTGCATAATAGTAGGGGGTGTGGCCATATAATTCAGGTGTCTCATCTGCATAGTAAATTAGCACTGAAACTATAGATGTTTGAGGTATTGGGAGGGAGAGAGGGAAGGAGAGATGGAATAGATAGCCACAAAAACGTTCAAACCTCTCAAAAAGTCTTCTCATAAGACAGCTCTTACCTTCACACAGTAACCTTTGGCAACCAGGAACTTGGTACTATTGATGCATCCATGCAATTTAGACTTCTCCCCCGTCTGGTGCAACCTACAGCCGGTCAGAACCAAGAGCAGAAAGCATTAGCAATGGATCCATTGCCACCTTCCCTCTCTCTGCTCCCACCCAGAACAGCCACGAGGATGGACCTTTGGACACTACTGAGCATTCAGAAGCCACACCTAGTTATTCTGGGACAACAGCCACAAATCCAATCTTTCCAGTGGCTACAAGACAATAATGTTTTGCCTGTAAAGTGGCAAGCCAGCGAATGCCATTGTCAGAGCAGCCTCGGGCCAGTGGGTAGTAACCAGTCTGTTACTGGGCAGTAGTACTAATGATGGTCTATAAGGTATTCCTGGAAGCAGCAGCACCAGGTATCTCAGGAGAAAGGCTTTTCCTACCAGGCTTCAGGCCAGATTCGCAAGCCAAGGGCATCTGAGAATCTGGGCACTTTCTTATCTAAACCCAGCCTCCGATCACTTCTCCCACTGCCTGTTTTGAAGTCATGGGCTTTGTGGATGGTGAGGGTGACTTTAACCACAGTACCCACACCCCATCCACCTTTGCTTTCCTATAGATGAAACCAATTCAGGCATATAGAGGGACATCAGAAAATGAATTCACTTGTCTTCAGTTATGCTTTGTACTTTGTCACAGACCCAGATGCCATCCCATGCCTCAGTTTCCCCTTTTTATCATATAAATATATCTTGACTCAGTCTTTGCCTCTCCCTTATTCAGGGGAATCTTCATTTACCCACAACCACTAAGCCAACATCAGAGAATAGTCCAAAGCTCTGTTTCTTCCTGACCAGAGTCTCCTGATTCTTCTGACCAGCCATTTGCCAAAAAGCCCCTCTTGTCTCTCAGACTCCATTTCTCTGGTCCTACCCCTGCTGGGATTTAGTCTCTGATTTAGCTACCGTTCCTCAGAGCACTAACTTCTCAGCGACTAGCTTCACTCTAGGAGGTCTCTTTCCTTTTACAGGATACCTTTCAGCCTTCCCACTCCCTTCCCAGAGCCAGGCACAGACCATCAGGGATAGCTTCCTTTCCCTCAGGCAACTTCCTTTTGATACTCTCAATTCTAATTAACTAAAGGGCTCTCCCAGGAGCACCTGATTGCTCCTAGGTGCAGCCCACAGGGTCATCATGGGCCAGTTGGGCCCTAATTCTCCTGAAGGGCCACTAGCCCCATGACATACCTGTATAGGCCTCTGGCCGCATCTATTGCCATCCGAATGCGTGTCTCCCAGGGGAGCTGAGGTTTCCTTGTCAGCACGTCCCGCAGTGTTCCCTTTTCACAGTACTCCATGACAATGGAGAAACAAGGGCTGGAACCTGATCAGAACAGAAGCCCAGTGAATGGTGACCTGAGCTGAGACAACTCATGTGTTTATTTCATTCTGCATTAGAAATGCAGAATCCTGGGTTAATGCAGCTTTAACTCTGCACAGTTCAAATCAAGCATTGTCAGGAAATTCAAGAGTGACAGTTCTTATGGCCCTTTGACATGCCCATACTGTGGGAAATAAATGTAAGAATGGCCACGCTGTCTTCCAACAGTCGCCAACACCAGGTGCTTCATAGGGAATGAGCAGAAAAGGCGATCGCCAGTAATAATATTATAATAATAATAATAAATAATCAATATTAGTAGGTGATTTCAATTATCCCCATATTGACTGGGAATATGTCACCTCAGGATGAAATGCAGAGATAAAATTTCTTGATACTTTAAATGACTGCTTCTTGGAGCAGCAGGTACAGGAACCCACAAGGGGAGAGGCAACTTTCGATTTAGTCCTGACTGGAGTGCAGGAGCTGGTCCAAGAGGTAACTATAACAGGACCGCTTGGAAATAGTGACCGTAATACAATAACATTTACCATCCCTGTGGTGGGAAGAACATCTCAATGGGCCAACACTGTGGCATTTAATTTAAAAAAAGGGAACCATGCAAAAATGAGGGGGTTAGTTAAACAGAAATTAAAAGGTACAATGACTAAAGTGAAATCCCTGCAAGCTGCATGGGTGCTTTTTAAAGACACCATAATAGAGGCCCAACTTCAGTGTATACCCCAAAATAAGAAACACAGTAAAAGAACTAAAAAAGACCCCTGTGGCTTAATAAGCATGTAAAAGAAGCAGTGAGAGATAAAAAGACTTCCTTTAAGAAGTGGAAGTCAAATCCTAGTGAGGCAAATAGAAAGGAGCATAAACACTGCCAAATTAAATGCAAAAGTGTAATAAGAAAAGCCAAAGAGGAGTTTGAAGAACGACTAGCCAAAAACTCCAAAGGTAATAACAAAATGTTTTTAACCATCTGCCTAACTATCTTCACCGACAAGGCAATGGCAGGTGCCCCAGAGGAGTGAACCACAGGCAATGAATTCAAGTGACTCTCTCCTGCCATTCCATCTCCACTCTGCTGAACAGAGGCTAGGGACAACCATTCGTTACCCTCTGGCTAATAGCCATTTGATGACTAGCCACCATGAATTGTATCCAGTTCCCTTTTACATTGTATAGGTCCAGCTCACAACCTCCTCAGGTAAAGGATTCACAAGTTGACTGGTGCCCTGTGTGAAGAAGAACTTCCTTTATTTGTTTAAACTGCTGCACCTATAATTTCATTTGGTGACCCCTAGTTATGTATTATGGGAAAAGTAAATAACTTTTCCTTATCCACTTCCTACCTCACTCAGATCTTATATACAGCTATCAAATCCCCCCTTAGTTCGCCTCTGTCAAAGCTGAAGAGGCAGCCTTAACTTTCCTCGTATGGGACCCTCCCCAAACCCCGAATCATTTATTGCCATTTTCTGAACCTTCGAAGTGCTAAGAAATCTTTTTTTTGAGGTAGGAGACCACATCTGTACACAGATTGAGATGTGGGCGTACCATCGTTTTATATAAGGCAATAACATATTCTCAGTCTATTTCTATCCCCTTTTAATGATTCCTAACATCCTGTTTTGCTTTTTGACCGCCTCTGCCCACTGCGTGGACATCTTACCT
>NC_133787.1:1303146-1308374 GCF_003597395.2 Chelonoidis abingdonii | reverse complement strand
TAAGAGGCTTTGGAGGACTTTGTCAAGCGTTTCTGGAAATCTAAGTACAGCTAGTCATAAAAGGATCCCCTTGTCACATGTTTGTTGACCCCTTCAGAATCTAATAGTTAGTAAACGAAGATTCCTTAAAGAACCTGTTGACTTTTGCCAACAATTTAATGTTCTATGTGTCGACAATTTATTCTTTACTATTTTTCCATAATTTGCCGGTACTGATGTTAATTTTCGGTCTTTATTGCCGGATCACTCTAAGACCTTTTTAAATATGCATTACATTAGCTAACTTCCCAGTTGGTACCGAAGCATTTAAAGACAGGTTACAAACCTAGTTAATAGTTCCGCAACTTACATGCGGTTCTCAGAACTCTGGGGTGAATGCCATCTGGTCCAGTGACTATGAATGTTAATTTCAATTAATTCAAAACCTCCTCTATGAACTTCAATCTTGACAGTTTCTCAGATTGTAACCTACAAAGCAGCTCAGGTTTGGGAACTCCCTAACATAATCAGCCATGAAGACTGAGCAAAGATCCATTTAGTTCTCGCAATGGCTTATTGTCTAAACGCTCTTTGTTCTCATCATCAGACGCCACTGTTGGTTACAGCTTCCTGTTCTGATTACACCTTTGGTCTGACCCCGTACGGCCATTCTTATGTTCTTATGTTAAAAGGATTTTGCTACACTCAGACTCTGTGCTTGCGAGTGGGGAAGTATTGCTTTCTAGAGGCGCCTGGCGGGGGGTGGTATGTAGTTGTCCCAGGTCACTGGGTGGGGGCTTGAGCCGGTTTTGCATTGTGTTATTGAAACAGAACCCCTGGATACTGAACCTGGCCTTTGTTGCTGCCAACTCAGAGGGGCACAAGGGTTACACGATTAACTGTGCTTTGGTGAACTTCCCAATGTGTAACCCTCTCGTTTTGCACAGGATTACAATGTCCTTAAGGAGATGATGCTAAGCCACCACTTCGCTCTTCCCAAGTTGTTGTGGACTCGCAGGCCTGTGTGCTCTCAGGTCCCCACGGTTTCCAGGATGAACCCCTAGTGTGCCAGCCCTTCTCGTGGTGACCACCTCTCTCTCAGGGTTGAGCCGCAGACTCCGCCCCGAGACTGCTCACTGCAGTTCCCAGGGGGACCCCGTTACTGCAACGGTCCTTCTCGCTGGTCACATACTCCCAGAGGTTAATCATCCCCTGAAACCGTCCCTCTCTGAGCCTTCAGCACACCTGGTCCTCGTTAATCCTTCTTTGTTTTACTGCTCCCCAGTCACTTACTGCAAGAAGCATCATTCACGGGGTTCAGTACATCCCACTACTGCCACCATTCGAAGCCAGTCAGGACTCTGGGAGAGCCACTGCTCTCTGAGCAGAGGGTCTGGCCTTCCTGTCTTTCCCCAGCCTGCTCCAAATTGAAGCTCTCCAGCCCCTCCTTTGGCCTTTGTCTCTTTCCCGCTCCAGGAGGCCACCTGATCTCTTTATTCTCCAACACCTTCAGTTGGCACCTTTGCAGGGGAGGGGCCCAGGCCATCAGTTGCCAGGAGACAGGGTGCCGGCCATTCTCTGTGCAGACAGCATCACACTGGCCCTCTAAGGCTCTGCAACAATCACACACACTTATCCCAACACCTAGATACTTGAGAAATGCATAGGGGAAACTGAAGCACCCACACAGTATTTAGAGAAAACATTAAGAACATTCCCACTTTGTCACACAAGCCCTTCCACTTGTGCAGCAGCAGAGGTGACAAACGCTGTGCTAGGAGATGGGTGCAAAGAGGTGAAATGGGAGCATGCTGTGGAGAGTCAGTGACTGAAATCCCACCACCCCGGGACCCCTTACCTCTCTCATCAATGCAGATCCCGTACATGCGAAGGATGTTCGGAGACTCAAATTTCTTCATGGTTTCACTCTCCTTCCTGAAAATCTCCCTCACCTTCCTGCAATAGGCAGTAGAGCAATCAGGTCTCTGGGCAGAGCAGGTCTGTGGGAGCTGGAGAGGCAGGAACAGCCCCCTCCTCCAATACAGTCCGACGGTGGGGCTAATCCCGGTGACATGGCCTCCAGCCCCACTCCAGGCTTCCTCCCCAAGCCTGAAGTATAGCAGACAGCAAGCACACATATCCCACTTTAACTGCATTTTGCTATCTTTCCAGTTCTCTAAAGAGTAGCCACCTAAGGAGATCACTGGTTTCCTGCTGAGTGAGACTTCCCAGCATGCACCTTGCTAGCGATGTGGCAGCCATCACTCATTGGCACTGGAGCCCCAGTGTCCATGCTTGTGAGGAGCAATGCATGTCCATTCCCCTGGCATTTTCTTTTCAATACCCTTCACCCGCCAGGATTCCTTGAAAACTGCAGAGAATCTCTGAATATTGGGAGGAAGAAAGCAAACAACTCTCTCCCACAGCCCCCACCATAGCAAGACACCATGTCCGAAGATGAATAGCAGATGTGATGGCACCAGCAGAAGGAATGCTGGGATGTGTCAGCTGGTGAGTACTTGGGGCCTGATCTTTGGGGAAGGACAACTAAGGAAAATGGAGTAATGGGCTTACATTCTCCCACAGCCTATCAGCTTGGGCCTTCTGCATCCAACAAGGATGTCCTGTTTGTGTGTAAACTCCAGTGAAGTCCCTTGTGTCCATCTCCTGGAGCTGCACTTTTGGAAATCAGATCCCATTGCATTTTCCAGGCAGACTAGGAGACAACCTCAGGATCCTGCCCGATGTGGAGGGTAGGGATAGGATACAGAGGGACCTAGACAAATTAGAGGACTGGGCCAAAAGAAACCTGATGAGGTTTAACAAGGACAGTGCAGAGTCCTGCACTTAGGAAGGAAGAATCCCATTCACTGTTACAGACTAGGGACCGAGCAGCTAGGCAGCAGTTCTGCAGAAAAGGACCTAGGGGTTACAGTGGACGAGAAGCTGGATATGAGTCAACAGTGTGCCNTTTAAGGTCAGGCTTGACAAAGCACTGGTTGGGATGATTTAGTTGGGGTTGGTCCTGCTTTGAGCAGGAGGTTGGACTAGATGACTTCCTGAGGTCCCTTCCAATCCTGATATTCTATGATTCTATGATTCTATGCCCTCTCCCTGCAGGACAAGTTCTAGTGTATGAGTCAGAGGTGGACAAACTTTTTGGCCCAAAGGCCACATCTGGGTATGGAAATTGTATGGCAAGCCATGAATGCTTACAGAATTGGGGGCTGGGGTGCAGGAGAGGGTCAGAACTCCAGCTAGGGGTGTGGGCTCTGGGGAGGGGCTGGAATGGGGGTGCAGGAGGGGGAATCAGGGCTGAGGCAGGGGGTTGGGGCATGGGAAGGGGTTGGGGTGCAGGCGCTGGGCAGCGCTTACTTCAATCAGCTCCCAGAAGCAGCACCATGTCCCCTTTCTGGCTCCTATGCAGAGGCACAGCCAGGCAGCTCTGCACACTGCCCCGTCCGCAGATGCCACCCCTGCAGCTCCCATTGGCCATGGTTCCCAGCCAATGGGAGCTGTGGGGGTGGTGTTGGGGCAGAGGCAGCATGTGGAATGGAACTCCCTGGCTGCCCTTACGTATAGGAGCCGGAGACAGGACATGCTGCTGTTCCAGGAGCTGTGTGGAGCGCCAGAGTGGAGCAAGTCCTGGACCCCGCCCACTGGTGGGAGCTGGAGGGCTAGATTAAAACATCTGAAGGGCCAGATGCGGCCCCTGGGCCATAGTTTGCCCTCCCCTGGTTTGGTTATTATAGTTAGATTGCTGCTTTTGGTTTCCCTCATCTTTATGGTTCTTACCGCGCCCTCCCTGCTATATAAGGCTCTGGGATATGTGCAGTGCTGCTTAACACCAGACAGACCCACACAGAGAGCAGCAGTGTTTTGCTATCAACTTTAGCAGAGAGAAAGCAAAACTACTTTGTCAGTGGCCAGGTTTTCTCCCAGCTGAAGAACCCCCTTTCTTCAGTGTCAAGGCATTTCTCAACTATTGAGGGAGAGGATGACAGCAGTTCCCTCCTCAGTAGTTACTTTCTTGTTGGGACCTTCACTGAATAACTCACTCAGTGCTGGTGATCACAGGGTTTTTGAAGACTTTGATGGCAACAGGGTACTTGTAGAATTCTCCTTTGTAGAGCGTGTGGCTTTTGGATTCCATCAGGAAGGTCCATGGGGTCTTAGTGAGATCCTCCATCCTAATCTCAGTGATTTCCTCTCTTGGAACAGCATTGTCTTTTTTCATGACTGCATCCTGCACTGGGACAAAGAGAAACAAAGAGAGGGGGTGTTTGTCATAAACAGAGGATTAAGGGTTAATGTCTCTTTTACCTGTAAGGGGTTAATTAGCTCAGTAAACCTGGAACACCTGACCAGAGGACCAGTCAGGAGACGAGATACTTTCAAATCTCGGTGGAGGGAAGCCTTTGTTTATGTTTTTTGGGCTTTTGCTTTGTTCTCTCTGAGTGCTAGGAGAGGCCAGACATACATCCAGGTTCCTTCAATCTTTCTGAAAAAGTCTCTTCTGCTAAATTTAGTAAGTACTATTTAGAAAGGCGGTTTAGTCTTTTGATTATTTTTCTTTATTGCAAATGTGTATTTTGCTGGAAGGATTGTATTTCTGTTTGCTGCAACTTGTATTGTGCTAGGGGGAGGATTCTCTCTAGTCTCTGTAAACTGAAAGACCCTGTAACATCTTTTCATCTTGATATTACAGAGATAATTTTTTACTTTTTCTTTCTTTTATTAAAAGCTTTTTCTTTTTAAGAACCTGATTGATTTTTCCCTTGTCTAAGACTCAAGGGGAGGGGGTCTGCACTCACCAGGGAATTTGTGGGAGAAAGGAGAGAAGGGGGGATGAAGAGCCTGATTTCTCTCTGTGTTAGGAATCTGCCTCTCTCTCAGGGAGTGGTGAGGGGGAAAAGAGGAGGGGGGAAGGCGAATTTCCTCTTTGTTTTAGATTCACGGAGCTTTAATCTGTATAGTCTCTCCAGGGTAACCCAGGGAGGGGACGCCTGGGAGAGGCAACGGTGGGGGAAAGGGTTTACTTTCCTTGTGTTAAGATCCAAGGGGGTTTGGGTCTTGGGGTCCCCAGGGAAGAGTTTGGGGAGTCAGAAAGTGTCCCAAAACACTATATTTTTGGGTGGTGGCAGCTCTATCATTTCTAAGCTAGCAATTAAGCTTAGAGGGGTTCATGCAGGTACCCCATCTTTTGAACGCTAAGGTTCAGAGTGGGGAATCATACCTTGACAGGGGAA
>NC_133787.1:1299406-1301239 GCF_003597395.2 Chelonoidis abingdonii | reverse complement strand
CTTCATCTAATTTCAAATCTAAACTTCCTGATTGCCAGTTTATATCCATTTGTTCTTGTGTCCACATTGGTACTGAGCTTAAATAATTCCTCTCCCTCCCTGGTATTTATCCCTCTGATATATTTATAGAGAAGAATCGTATCTCCCCTCAGCCTTCTTTTGGTTAGGCTAAACAAGCCAAGCTCTTTGAATCTCCATCCTAGTAGCCCTTCTCTGTACCTGTTCCAGTTTGAATTCATCCTTCTTAAACATGGGAGATGAAAACTGCACACAGTATTCCAGATGAGGTCTCACTAGGGCCTTGTATAACAGTACTAACATCTCCTTATTTCTACTGGAAATACCTTGCCTCATGCATCCCAAGACCGCATTAGCTTTTTTCATGGCCATATCACATTGGCTGCTCATAGTCAACCTGTGATCAACCAATACTCCGAGGTCGTTCTCCTCCTCTGTTACTTCCAGCTGATGAGTCCCAAGCTTATAACAAAAATTCTTGTTATTAATCCTTAAATGTATTACCTTGCACTTTTCACTATTAAATTTCATCCTATTACTATTACTCCAGTTTACAAGGTTATTCAGATCTTATTGTATGATATCCTGGTCCTTCAGCTTTGTGTCATCGGCAAACTTTCTTAGCACACTCCCACTTTTTGTGCCAAAGTTAGTAATAAAAAGTTTAAATAAGATTGGTCCTTAATATCCTTGCTTAATTCACATTAGAATTAAGTCAGTTATTTACATAAGTGGGTGCCTTGTTCATCTGAAGCAGATCTTCAAATCCATTCATGTAATTTTGCCTCGCGAGCAGATAACTTAGGAATCCAGATGCCTGGGTCAGGCCCAAAATGGTAAAAGTTTAACACAAAGAATTCATTTTCCCAACCCCCATTGTCATTCCCTTTCTCTGCAACAAAAATCCTGTTTTAGTCCATTCTATCCTTTCCAGGGGAAACTGGAAGTGATTGGAGGTTCAGAGGCATGTATGTGGTTTCCAAATCCCATTTCAAAAAAGTAATTGAAAATAAAAGCTAAATTTAAATGACTGTGTTTCCCGCCCCTCAGCTGTTAGCTAAAAATACAGGCATGTTGACGTGATAGCAGGAAAAGAATCCTTTCAGAAAGTTAAATAAGTCTCTCTTATGTAAGTACTGTCCTTAAGATATAGGATCAAACATGCCCATATTTTCATTTTGACGAGTCTTGTTGAAAGGTTACAAAAATATGTAACATTTGTTTAAGGGCTCAAGGATTTTATTCTCTTCATAAAGATGTGATAGAATAAAAAATAAAGCGAGGCAGATGGGCGTTAAGGAGGATTCCCAATCACCCATCTAACAAGAAAGTCTTAGTTACAGAGGTATAAAGCCCACTTTGTATATTTAAATATTCTTATGAGAAAATCATGTTCCGGTTACTTACATACTACAGATTGTGTATGTTCTACAGCCTTTGAGCAAGAGGTGTGCAACAGACAAAGGGCTGGGGGACAATCTTCCAGAGCTTTGCTCCAGTTTATAGGAGTCATATGAAAAAACAGTCTGGGTGTGAACGATTTGCAGGAAACAGGTAACAACTGTGACTAGGTTACCAGCCGTCCTGGTTTTCCTGGGATTATCCCTCCCGCCCCCTCTTTTTTCATTTTGTTTTTGTTTGTTTTAGGGTAGCTGTCCCAGGAAATCTGTAAGTCTTCCTGGGACATTAAAATTCCTGGGTTTTGCCAGTCACATCCCTGCAGCCTCCCCAGCGCCTAGTGGGGCTCAACTCGTAAAGCGGCAAGGGCCACGTTACTCCAAAGAAAACAGCTGAGGGCCAAAACACCCCCGGCCC
>NC_133787.1:1297918-1299306 GCF_003597395.2 Chelonoidis abingdonii | reverse complement strand
CCCCCCCCATGGCCAGGGCTCCCTGCCCAGGTGTGTCTTGTTGCTGTGATGCAGATGGGGGCTGGAGTGTGTATAACTGAGGCAGGTCGTTGCCCTCCAGGAAGGGGCGAGGGGGGTGTCTCCTAGCCAGCTGGAGGTTTCAGGCAGCGTTACTTGTGGGTATTGCTGAGCGAGGACTCCAGCAGTCTCGTAGACCAGGGGTAGGCAACCTGTGGCACACGTGCTGCCTTTGACATGTGAGCTGATTTTCAGGGGCACTCACACTGCCCGGGTCCTGGCCACCGGTCCTGAGGATTCTGCATTTTAATTTAATTTTAAATGAAGCTTCTTAAACATTTTAAAAACCTTATTTACTTTATATACAACAGTAGTTTAGTTATATATTATAGACTTCTAGAAAGAGACCTTCTAAAAACGTTAAAATGTATTACTGGCATGCGAAACCTTAAATCAGAGTGAATAAATGAAGATTCGGCACATTGCTTCTGAAAGGTTGCCGATCCCTGTCCTAGACTATGGACTGCACTGACTGTCAGTGGGTGTGAACCTGCTGCTGTGCACCCCTCAACCCCCAGGCCTCTCCTGCCCACTCAACCACTCCTCCACCCCCGATCAGGTCCAGCTCTGCGCTGCTAGCCTCCCTGCTGCAGCCTGGTGCTATTCCCCCTCTCTGCCTTCACCCCACTGGGCCTTGCTGTGAGTAGATGAGCTGCCTGCTCCAAGCACCGCTGTTGCCTGCACCAGCTGTGGAATAGCCCCTCTTTCCCCAGTCTGAGCTCCCTGGGTTTCAGTGGGGCAGAGAGCAAGGGGGGAGGGAGCCCGTGTGGCTGACTTATCGGAATGGAAATGCTGATTGCCTTGAAGGGTCCTGCCCCATGAGGCTTCCTGATTCAGCAGCCGACATGGACACAGGGATCAGAGGGGATCATGATTTGTGTGGGGTGACGGGAAGCAAGTGTGGGGGTTACAGTGAGCTTGAGGGGGCAGAGGGGTGATGGCAAGTGGAGGGAGGAGCTGGGGGGGATGAGAGGGTGAGGAGAGAAGTGGCCAATAGGCAGGGGATGATGGGCAGTGGGAGGGGCAGGGTCAAGGTGTGAGAGTGAGCTGGAGGGGAAAGTGGGTGCTGGTGAGTGGGGGAGGGGTGACGCAGGTGGGGAGGGCAGTAGTAGGGAGGGGATGGAGGTTCTAGGGGTGACAGTGAGCTGGAGGGGTCAGCAGGTGCTGGTGAGTGGGGGAGGGAGTGACGCAGATGGGAGGCATGCATCTGACCAAGTGGGTATTCACCCACGAAAGCTCATGCTCCAAAATGTCTGTTAGTCTATAAGGTGCCACAGGATTCTTTGCTGCTTTTACAGATCCAGACTAACATGGCTACCCCTCTGATACTT
>NC_133787.1:1288699-1296056 GCF_003597395.2 Chelonoidis abingdonii | reverse complement strand
TGACCATGCTGTGCTAAAGTGGCTTCATACTGCCAAGGGAAACAACAAAAAACTTCTTCGATGGAGTTTAGCTCTCCAAGGTTTTGATTTTGAAATTCAACACATTTCAGGAACTTCTAACAAAGTAGCTGATGCACTCTCTTGTGAAAGTTTCCCAGAATCAGCTGGTTAAGAATTGTCCTTGAAATGTAGAAAGTCTTGTAGTTTACATACTTAGTAGTATAAGTTCCCCACTGTCTGCGATTTGAGGGGCATGTCATAAACAGAGGGTTAAGGGTTAATGTCTCTTTTACCTGTAAGAAGTTAATTAGCTCAGTAAACCTGGAACACCTGACCAGAGGACCATGTTAAATGATGTTCTTGATAAGAAATCTCTTCCTCTGTCTACGGCTACATGATGGAGTCCATGCCAGCACAGTGCCCTTTTGCTGCTACAGTGTATGATGACAGAAGGAGTTTTTCTGCTGGTGTAGAAATACCATCTCCCCTAATGACATTAACTATGTCAACAGCTTTCATCAGCATAGCTGGGTCTATACTGGGGTTTTTGTCAGCATAGCTATGTCAGTCAGGTTGAGGTTTCCCCCAGCACATCCCTGACTGATGTAGCTATGCTGATATAACTTTTAAGTGCAAACCAAACGTCTCTCTGCCCTCCCAGCCTGTAGGAGAAATAACTTATCTAGTTCATAATATGTTGTATGGATGAAGGCACTTGACCTAATCTAGCCAACGAGTTTTTTATACCATGCTTATCACCACAGCATCCAGATGCAATGATTCAATGGCATCTTCCCACATATGTTCCTAGTTTGGAGACACAGTGGCCTGTCATGATTTGTCTCTGGATAAACAAATGTGGGGTGGAGAGAGCTCCACGTGTCCTATACAGCTGCTATATGCAGTTGCAACTGTGCCATAATGGAGAACAAGGCCTACACAGTGAAATTTCAGGGCTTTTTCTCATAGACTGAGACTTTAAGGCCAGAAAGGACCATCATGAGTCATTATGAGTCAGCAGTTTGCCCTTGTTGCCAAGAAGGCTAACGGCATATTAGGCTGCATTAGTAGGAGCATTGCCAGCAGATCAAGGGAAGTGATTATTCCCCTCTATTTGGCACTGGTGAGGCCACATCTGGAGTATTTCATCAAGTTTTGGGCCCCCCCACTACGGAAAGGATGTGAACAAATTGGAAAGAGTCCAGCGGAGGGCAACAAAAATGATTAGGGGGTGAAGCACATGACTTACGAGGAGAGGCTGAGGGAACTGGGCTTGATTAGTCTGCAGAAGAGAAGAGTGAGGGGGGATTTGATAGCAGCCTTCAGCTACCTGAAGGGGGGTTCCAAAAAGGATGGAGCTCAGCTGTTCTCAGGGGTGGCAGATGACAGAACAAGGAGTAATGGTCTCAAGTTGCAGTGGGAGAGGTCTAGGTCAGCTGTTAGGAAACACTGTTTCACTAGGAGGGTGGTGAAGCACTGGAATGGGTTGCCTAGGGAGGTGGTAGAATCTCCATCCTTAGAGGTTTTTAAGGCCCTGCTTGACAAAGCCCTGGCTGGGGTGAGTTAGTTGGAGTTGGTCCTGCTTTGAGCAGGGAGTTGGACTAGATGACCTCCTGAGGTCTCTTCCAACCCTAATCTTCCACGATTCTGTGATCATCTAGCCTGACCTCCTGTACATCGCAGGCCCATAACCTCTGGCTGAGTTACTGAAGTCCACAAATCTTGATTTAAAGACTTCATGTTACAGAGAATCCACCATTTACTCTAGTTCAAACCAGCAAGTCACCCTTGCCCCACGCTGCAGAGGAAAGTGAAAACACTCCAGGGTCCCTGCCAATCTGACCACGGGGAAAATACCCTCTCAACCTCACTTACAGCAATCAGTTAGATCCTGAGCATGTTGACGAGACCCACCAGCCAGACACCTGGGAAAAAATTCGCTGTAGTAACTCAGAGCCCTCCCCATCTAGTGTCCATGTCCTACCATTGGAGATATTTGTTAACAGCAGTAATGAATGGGCCATATGCCACATTGTAGGCAATCTCATCATACTATCCTCTCTATAAACTTATCACATTCAGCCTTGAAACAAGCTATGTCTTTTGCCCCCACTGTTCCCTTGGAAGGCTGTTCCAGAACCTCACTCCTCTGATGGTAACAAACCTTTGTCTAATTTCAAGCCTAAACTCGTTGATGGCCAGTTTATATCCATTTGTTCTTGTGCCAACATTGACCCGTAAGTTAAATAACTCCTCTCCCGCCCTGGTACTTAGCAGTCTGATGTATTTATAGACAGCAATTATATTTCCTCTCTGCCTTTGTTTTGTTAGGCTAAAGAAGCCAAGCTCCTTGAGTCTCCTCCCTTAAGGTAGGTTTTCCATTCCTCAGATCATCCTAGTAGCCCTTCTCTGCTCCTCTTCCAGTTTGAATTCATCTTTCTGAAGCGTGGGATCCCAGAACTGCACACAGTATTCCAGGTGAGGTCTCACCAGTGCCTGGTATAATGGCAATAACACTTCCGTCTCTACTGGAAATACCTCGCCTGATGCACTCCAGGACTGTGTTAGCCTTTTTCACAGCACATCACATTGGCAGCTTATAATCACCCTGTGATCAACCCATACAGCCAGATCTTTCTCCTCCTCTGTCACTTCCAACTGATATGTCTCCAGCTCATAGCAATAATTCAAGTAGTTAGTCCGTATGTGCACGAGCTTGCACTTTGGACTATCAAATTTCATCCCATTTCTATTACTCCTGCTACCATTAAAAGCGCATCTATTCCCACTTTCTCTCCTATCATGAATCATTAATGCCCAATATCAAGAAGAAGGTACCAGAACTATAATGCAGGAGCTGGGTCTCAGGAGCTAACCTAGTAGCCTGGGGGTGATGCTTTGCCCTGTCAGGTGGGAACTGCTGAGTCCGCTTGTGTCTGGCTCTTAATGCTGACAAGACATAAAGGAGCAGACTGAACCACACATCATTGATGACTTAGGGTGGCCAGCACAGAGCAGTACTGAAACTCCTTGAAGGTGATTCAGCCCTGCCCTCCTGGAAGGGGTGTGGGGGGAGGGATGCAAAAGCAGCACAGAGATGCTTTGTCGCAGTGGAGAGATCTAGCCTTTAATGATAAGGTAATCACACTGGGGAAGGCTTCTGCTGTGGGGAGGATGAGGACCTTGGATGGATGTTGTGTGGGGTTTTGCAGGCTTGACAAGGTAAATAAGGAGCCATCCAGCATGGGGAGCACAGCTGAGGTTGGAAGGTGTCCACGGAGGCACCAAGTACTCCACCTATTCTTAAGCCGATCCATCAGGACTGCAAATCCCTCCAGTGAACTTGCTGTCCCTGAGCCTGGAGGATGACTATTCAGTGTCAGCAGTTCACAGCCCACCCTTACCCTGGGAGGGGTATGCCCAAGGGGAGAGAGGCCTGATGCTAACTTACACTTTTGCACCATTTGGCGAACTTCTTCCACCCTGCTTCCCACATCCTCCACCTTTGATCCCACATGTCTGACGTCTTTATGGATGTTATCCACTGCATCTTTGGTTTCCGTACTTCCTAGGGGAAAGGAAGAAGCAGAAAGTCAAGGTCATTAAAGGAACTTGTGGGACAGATGCTTGTTGAGCACCGTTGGGGTTTGTTGCCTGGCATATGACTCTTCCACATGGTCTGGGCACCAGGAGAGTCTGAAAAATGCCTATTCACTTGTGAGCAGCTCCTCCCAGTGGGCTTTGTCATCCTTGGTGTCCTGGCTGTCCTCCCTGCTGCAGGTGTCTCGCTGAAAGGTCTCGAGGAATGACTGTTTATGCTCAGCCTGCAGCAGGAGCGAGAGCCCTTGAGCGGCATCCCCAAGGCGCTCGTTCACCCGTGCAAACCCCTCCACGACATCACTGGCTTTCAGGAACTTCTGCAGCCAGTTCGTCTGGCTGTACTTCTTCACCAGCTCCTGGGCCTTCTCCAAGGTCTCCAGCAGCTGCTGCAGCGTCTCTTCTACCTGGGAGGAGATTTGTTTTGGAGGCTGTGCCCTGAGGACCTCCACAGGCCTCAGCAGGATGTGAATGCGGTACACTAGACGGCGGCACTGGTGCTTACAGCACTTCACTTGTTCGCACTGGGCGTAGATGATGTGAGCCACACTCAGGACCTTCTCCACTACCTCCATATCTGAAAGGAATGGGATTCATACATCAGTAACATGGCACTCCCTGGCCTGGGGGATTCCTAGCTCCAAAACCAGAAGGGACCATTATGACCACCCCCTCATAACTGCTGTTTGAACTAGAGCATCCATCCAACCTTGATTTAAAAATGGCCAGTGATGGCGAATCCCTCACCCCTTTGACATGGGAAGAGGATGTTACTTTCCTTAACGCTTTTATTTTGAAGTGTGAGGATTTATATTAGATGAATCCACTCTCAGTCCCTTTCTACCTTTAGGTGCAAGAGCCTTCTTCTCTGCAATCCCTGCCATATGAGATAGCCTCCCTGTACCTGTGCCTCACTGACTAGTGACAGATGAACCTCTCAGGGAGCTGAAATTCAGGCTTATGCAGAGGACTAGCATGAGCCCCAGTGTTCTGCTTAAGTCCAACTTAAGTCCTAAGGGTGCCATGGGCTTGTGCAGGCTTTCACCCCAGGTTTGCAGTTGGGGTTCATTTTGGATGAGCACTTAAGCAGTCAGCTTCTTCTGCCAATTTAGTCTGAGCCACCCAACCCTTCTGAGGCTGGTAGTGGAAGCCCTGTGCACCAACCAAGGCAGGAACTGCAAGGGCCAAAGATGTGTCCAAATATTTCAAAACCTTAGCTGAAGAACTGGACAAGGGCCAAGATTAGGCATACTGTTCAGTTACCACATTGGCACATCTACATTTCACACACACATACACACACACACACACACACTTTTTGCCTACTGTTCAGTTACGACATTGGCACGTCTACATTTCACACACACGCACACGCGCACATACACACACACACACACACTTTTTGCCAGCACAATTCTAAAAATCAGGCCCCAGAGATTAGATGGAATAATAGGGCTTCTGATATTTATGTTTTCCCAGACCAATCTACCCATCCCTCATAGACTTTTCCAGACAGACTCTGAAAAACCTTTGCCTAGCATATGTATTTTATATCTCTCCCTCTCTCCCTTATTCTTATAACAGTACACTTTACTCTATTTACCATACGTCTTCACACAGTTGCGTTTTAGATATCATGTGCTATGTTCTATCATGTCTCACCATGGTTTGCACTGCTGCTAGGAAATATGCTCTGCGTAGGAAGACTATTAATTGACACATGAATTTATTGTACTCTATAGCTGACACTATGCTACACCAATGCGGTGTCAAGGTTACTGAGTTACAGTCTCAAGACAAACACGTTTGCTGTGCCTTGGACATTCCCTCCATGAGGCTGCACACCTTGCTTGCTGTGTGAATTGCTACAGGATGACTTTATCTTTCGTTGTTCAAAGCAGTAATAGGCTCCAGGGGCCAGATCCTCAGCTGGTGTAAATCATCATTGTTTTCAATGAAATTACACTGATTTACACTAGCTGAAATTCTGGTCTGATTTGCCCCACTCTGAGCTCCCCACTTCTTTTTGTAATTCAGCCCTTACTCAGGTGAAACTCACTGTGGAGTCAGTGGGTGTTTAACCCAAGTCAGTAGAGAATGAGGACCTCAGGGACTGGCCCATCCTCAAAACGAATAGACCACATGTGTCTTTTTATCGGAGGGCCTGCTTCACTGCCACCCGGCCCACCCTTCCTCTCAGATACTGGGTGAGGAGAATTCCCTGTGAAGCCTGTCACGAGCAGGCCATATGGTCATAACTGAGTAATGCCTTGTTCCCCGCTGGCCCTCTGAGGGCACAGTATGCCTCTGCTTAGCCACTCCTTTTCTGAGCCAGTATTTGCATGTAAGGAGCCCACCCACACGGACCAGCTCACCAGAATCCCAAGCAGCCTTTCTGGTTGCTTTCCCTTCTGTTGCCCATCTGCCTTCTCTTTCACTTTTGATGCTAGCCAAAGGGGTTACAGCCAGAAGACAACTCCTCCAAAGCTGTGCAGGAAAGAGAGAGCTGGCTGGAAGCAGCCGTAGCCCATTCCAGGAGCCTGCCTGGCTCTAATAACTCCAAGTTTTATGTCTCAGTCAGGGCAGAGGTTCAACAGAAGCATTTTAAAATTGTAACCAGTTTCTCTTCCCCTCAGAGATCATCCTGGCACTTCCCAGCTCAAAGCTCCTTCCTCTCTTTAGCAAGCAAACAAACAGCCAAACTTACCTGATCCCCTGCCAAGCTCTTTCTGTCCTTGAGCCCTTCTCTTGTCCGAGAGACCTACCAAGTATCATAGTAAACTTTCGAGAAAGTCCCTCTGTTTGTCTCTCTCCCAGTTTGGCCCCTCCTCCCTGACGACAGTTTAGGATTATGCAATTCTGCAAATCTGTTTCCTCTTTTACAGCCATGTATGCATTGGGCGGAATCTAGTGGCTTTTCTTTTCATGCAGGAAACTGTTTGTGGCTCTTCTCGCTCTGGCCCTCAAGAGAAAAGGGACAGGGCAGATCGCATCACTCATTTGTTGTTGTTTTTTTTAAATAAAAGAGTGTAGTAAGAAATAATGCAGGAGGAAAAGCTAATTTAACAAACTCTTTAGAGAGATCAGCCCCTCTCTATGAGCTGTAGCACCTTCTGATGTAGCTTAATTGTTATATCCTTGGAGGCAGCCGGTTTAGGAAGAAATCACTAGAGGCCAGACAGCAGACAGCTAATAAAACTGCCATTTATTTACAGACACAGAGCTCACTCAACCGGCCGAAACTGGCAGGGCTATCCCCTAATAATCTAAATCAGTTGCCATAGGAACAAAAACCATGACAACCAAATATACAACATATTCCTCTCCCCCTAATAAGAACATCCCCTAAATAAAACACATACTAGGCTAGAGAAGGAGGGTAGACTGCCTCCATTCCTGGCTAAAACCTGGGGATTATTTTGCCCCATAACCGTGGGTTCGCCCTAGCTAAAGATCCATCCGATGAGGAGGCCTTCTGTCTCTAGGTGGATTACGGCGCATTTCTGGTGTTGTTGCACCCTAAAGTACCACGGGCTCAGGGTCCGCAGCACGAACAGGTGAGGTGGTATCAGCTCATGCTGGGCAAAGGGGTGTCTCAGCCGCTGGCAGTAATGGAGGAGAACAGTCAGGAACAGGTGATTTGTGATTCGGTGTCTCACCAGAAGAGGTGAAGTCAGACCACTCAACTGCAGATGTGTCCTGAGGACTGGCATGACCTGGCAACAGCTGATCTACATGTCGCCGCCAGGTAAGATTCTCT
>NC_133787.1:1230762-1285179 GCF_003597395.2 Chelonoidis abingdonii | reverse complement strand
GCAGTTAGTTTTCTGATTGTAAAAGCCAGTTCCCTGCTGTAATACACTGGAGCTAAATTGAAGCAAGTTTCAAGGCCGCTCTTAGATACAGCATACATGTCTCTGCAGCAGAAAGGGGAGAGGGACGGGGAAGACAAGAAGATTGAGTGAGAAAAGATACTGCAGCTGGATGGAAAAGGAGGGGGGAGTGAAAGATCAGCTAGTCAGCAAGAAACAGTCTTGTAGTAAACAACTGGGATATAAAAGGAAGAAACTGCTTGTTTTAGGTGTGCAGGATTTGAGAATTTTCTCCCTTGCACCTTATTTGAGCTCAAATAAACTTGTGTTTTGCTTCTCCACCCTGGTGTGTTCATTGGCACTATGCACTCCGGGCCATGAACCGCTGTTGCTTGCCTCTGGCACTTTGTGCCGGCAACAGTTTTTGGCGTCCCTGGGTGGGCTGAGGCTAAAATTAGCTTTGCCCGGATCCCTCCTGGTGGTCAACGGATCGCGGTGACGACCTATGCCCAGTGCACACCGGTGACTTCACTGGGGGCCTCAGCGGAGACGTGATCTGGCTGACCTCGGAGGGCACAACGGTGCAATGCGCTTGAGTAGTGCAGAAGCAGCTGCGGGCAACGGTGTGGAACCGGTCCCAGGCAACGGTGAGGAACCGGTCCCTTGGATAAGGTAGGAACAGTCCAGGTGTCTGGACTGTCTCTGTCAGTACCTGGGGACGCACAGTGTCTACCTGCGACATGGGGCAGGGGCAGAGCAAGGTGGGGAAGGCATGGTGTACCCCCCCAGAATGCATTCTAGAAAAATGGATGGTGTTTGGATCGGATCTGATGACCAAAAGTAGGTCACAAAGGTTTTGTACAGTAGACTGGCCTCAGTACAAATTAGAGGGTCAGAAAAGGTGGCCACCTGAAGGATCAGTAAATTACAGTACGAGCCTCCAATTACTCCTGTTTTGTCAGTGAACAGGTAGCTTCTAAAGCTGTTTGTATGAAAAGCTCTTTTAAAAAAAAAAGAAAAAAGAAAAAAAAAATCCCCCACCGTAGCTCCTGTTCTTCCCCCTGTCTGGCGGAGTGCAAGGATTCAAAAGCAGGTTAGGGATAGTGCAGGGACAAAGGAGGGACCTGTCTAGAAAGGGGAGACCCCTATGTCCTAGTGCACTCTCTCCTGTTGTAGTAGCTAAAAAAAGCAAATCAAGATGCAGAATGGTACTGGGGCCAGTGTGAGTGACTGTTACCGGAAGACGCCCAGAGTACCCTGTGAAGCAAAAGCTCGTGACCAGGACTACTCTAACGCAAGCCCGGTAACTAGTGGATCTTTAGGAGGTCCGACCCATGGTGGGCTGACTTGGGCTGGCATCGTCCGGTGAGGAAGCTACCTGGGTCTAGGAGTGTGTGTACCATCTTCCCTCCCCTTTCCTTTCCGTGTGGGCTACTGACAGTCTGATCATCTCACTGGATGCAATCAGAGTAAGCGGCGCCGTCTCCCAGAGACTAGCCGACGCTCTTTGCTGAAGGGAGGTGTAGGAGGGTCGTGCCATCCTGTTAGCCTCTCCTGTGTGAGTACCCTGTAGGGAAAAATCCTTAGTTTATGAGCCGCTAGCGCGGACAGGCACCCTCCCTGTGTGTGTAAGTGGAAAAAAATGGGTGGGACAGTCTAAACATTCCACCTCACCCCCTAAGAGTACCCCAGCATTTACATGTACGTACATTATGGTTCAACAACCTGCAGGTATTTAGAGAATTGGAATATTTACACGCGTGAAAATCCATCTAAACAATGCCCACTAGAAGGTACTTCAATCTAGATAAGATCATACATCTAAGAGGAGCGTTTAATCACCAAAAAGCCTGACACAGTGAGCAAATTTGTCTATTGAGGAAAGGAACGGGTTAATTTGAAATTCATCTTGGCCCAGGGATAAAAAGAAAGTGCTCTGCGTTCAAGGTCAAGAATCAACGCAGACTATGCTAAGTACAAAGAAAAACTGCTTTCAGCCCAGCTGGCTGTGGAAAAAAAAAATAGACAGAGGCGAACCAAAGGCAATACAAGTTACAGAACTGAGATTACATTTGCAAAGCTTAACTGTCCAGTAAGATCCAACAGTGTGCCTTTGTGACCCGGAGCCGGTGTGGCTTGGTGACACCAAAGAAGCCACAGGCAGCCGACCTGGACTGGAATCTCTGAAAGAGACGCCGCAGGAGATTCCAGGGTGTAAAAGAACAGCCCTCCCAAGAGCGGAAGCATGTTGGAAATTCTGGACAAGCTGTATACAGGATAATCTCCTGTCCACCTCTCCCCCTTCTCTGAACATTATACACAGAAGTGGCCAGTCTGGACGTACGTGTGTGAGTATGAAAAGGGGCTTAGGGCTTGGGGCATTAATGTTTTTCCTGAGTGATGTGGGAGCATTCCCAACACTCTCTGTTGTTTTTTATATTTTATTAATGGAGTTTTAAAAATTCAGTTATATGGTGTGTTTTCTTTATCTTCCCCAACGATCCTGTAGTGTCAGCCTGATCACCTGACACGAGGGACAGATTGGTAACAGAAATTTGTCACAGTTTGGTGAGCAATTAAGGGGGGGAGCCCTGCAGAATTTACACCATCTATTTTTTTTACTCTTGTTATTTTATGTTTGCTTTGCTTGGTACTGTTGGTTATATGTTGAGAACTGCATGAGTAAAAGTGAGCCCTAATAGGATAAGGAAACGCTATCTGGTTCTGGTTCTGTTCTGTTTAACCTGTTACTGTTGTTTTTCTGCTCTGTTCATTTGGACGTTAGGAGTGTGGGCGGAACTGAATCTCTCGTTCGTAATTCCTTGGAGTGGAAGCCATGCGTGCGAGGAAGCTCTGAGGTCGAATTGAGATCCTTCATGTCCGTCCCCTGTAGCAGTCAGTGTATAAAAGTGGGAAAACCTGGCTTAGACTGTAATTTCCTTTGCTCTCTGTGTAATTCTCTTTTCTGTTTTAAGTGTCAGCAGACAGATGGTGGGTCTCTGGTAAACCCTCTAAAGGGGTTTGGATTATATGTTAAGTAAATGGCCTTTGCCCAATGGGCCATGTTTTTTTCATCCAGGTGGCAAGCCTCACGAGGAGGACTCGGGTAGTCTTGTGAGTAAGAATGTTTAAGGAAGAGACCAGAGGGTGGGGCTAGTTAAGAAGCCCACCCTCCTAGCTAAACTGGTAGTGGAACAAGTTGGTGCCCATGGAAGGGACGGTTCAGCGAGAAAAGCAGGATCGGGGCCCAGGCGGCAGGCAACAGACAGAGAGATTGGAAAACAGGTTGGAAAAACTTTTGAGGGTGTAGTGGAAGGAAGGAGAAAAGTAAGTGTAAGCATGGGGATTTCAAATACTCAGGACTTACTTGAAATGGTGATTTGAGTTGATAAAAGTAGCTGTTGGGAGACAAGCAAGTGATTTAAGGGAGAGTGAGAAGTTAACTCTGTAGTTGCTGGAGGGAACAGCAGTTGAACTTGTAAAAATGCTAAGAGGAAAGTTCTTGGTGTCTTTGAAATGTTTGTGAATAAGTTCAGGCAAAGAAATTATTGGATTGCAATCATTTGATTTGACTATGAACAATTGGTTGAATTAGCTGAAAGAATGTATACAGTGCTATGTAATTGAAATTTTATTAGGCTCTAAGGGCACTATAAGTGGTGATGTTTTCTTTTCAGTGTTTGAAAGCAGGCAGTTACAAAGTAAAAAGCAATCAAAATTCTGGTAAAGTTAATCATGTCTCTTTTAAGGTAAGAATCTTTAAGCTTTGGATAGCTTTGGATCCAAAAGCAAGCCAGAAAGCGTCTGTATTAATGCAACTTATCTTTAACTGATAAGGTAGGAGCCACTGAAACCTGGCTGCCTATGAACAAAACAAAAATATGGGTAATTCCTCTGTTTTTGCTTGAAGTCAACAAGGTATCTGCATATTTTAAGTGATGACTGACTGCCCAGAAAGGGTAGATAAGTCAACAAGGGTATTTGTATATTTTAAGCGATGATTGTCTGCCCAGAAGGGGTAGACCTCTGTTTTGTTTTTTTTTGTCTTTCAGATAATCAAAGAAAACTAATGCCAGCTGAACAGCATTCAACGTACCATGCTTTTACTGGCACAATAGGGATTATGTTTTGTGTTCTGTGATTCTGTCTTGTGGTGTTTGTCTCGTGGCCGGAGTTGTTGTGTTTGGTGTTTTCATGGGATGGTTTGGTTTGGAATCAGGAAAATGTGATATACTAAAGTCTAATGCATTTCCTTAAGTAAAAAAAAGAAATTGTATTGGCCAAATTGTTAATTGCAAAAATTGTTATTGAACTTTGCATACCAACAGTCTTTGAAAGCAAGGACATGAAAAGTTAACCCACTCCCCATATTGTACATGGGACCTTCTGGCTACCTCAGATCTCTAGCCAGAGGGCTGGGAAAGGTGGGAAGCTATGGGACTAGAGGTTAAATTGAATGAACTCCTCAAAGTGGGTGTGCTTGTCCTGGCTTGTTACTCCAAAGTTCTGTAATAAAGTTATTTTAGTAAAAGGGTATATGTGGCATACGTTAAATAATAAAACTAATGTACTGTATAATGGCAATGTTTATGTGTTCGTTGTTAAAAAAAAAAGGTGTATAAGTAAAAAGTGAAAGTTTCCTTTGTAAATTAAAAAAAAAAAGTCAAAAACAAACAAACAAACAAAAACAACAAAGAACATAATAAGTTAACTGGAAAAAGAAAAAATAGCAAGCTCAGGCTATAGGTAGGACACTCACTCCATTCATGGTCAAGACTTGGCTAACAACCAGGAAAGGGAGGGCTTGAATTTGCCCACACAGCTATAAGGTTTGCAAAACACTGCTAGGCACTAATGAAATGTGTTAGGTTTCTTTTCTCACAGGTAAAGAAGCGCTACCTGAAGACCCTAGCAGCCCTGTCACTCCTTGGAACCAGGCGACTGGATCAATGTAAAGGTCCACCAACGAAAGACTGCTCTGGCTCCACAGTGGAAAGGCCCTTATTAAGTCCTGCTGACTACCAACACCGCTGTGAAGTCCCAAAGACTGACTGCTTGGACCCAAGATTCTCACTGCAAAAAGACCCCTCCACCTCGGGAGGATTCTCCTACTGATGATTAGCCTGTTTCTCTTTCTAGCTCCACTGTGCCTTCTGGACAGCAGGGAAACAGTACAAGGTGAAGTGCTAGTAACCTCTCCCTTGTTCACTGACAGATCTACTGTGCCTTTGCATTTTTCTAGAAAAAGCAAAACCATTACAGGGTGATGTGCTCGTAACCTCTCTCCTGTAGGATGCTGCACCACGACTGTTTTGGAAAAGAAGAAGGAACACTCACTCCACTGAAATTGCCAAAGTCCAGGAATTCTTGACTAGAAAGGACATTAAGAACTGACCCTGGTGAAGAAACAAAAAAAAATTATACACTGGCGGGAGGACATTTGTGGGACCCAGCTGAAGTGGTATGCAGGATTGTGTATCTACAGGGCGTCCGGGTTCGGAAAATCGCACATGAGCCCATCGGACGGAGTAAATGAAAAGTACTAAAAACGAGGATAACAATGCATCTAGACTACTCCAAGAAAGATGGTATTGATACACGAGGCGGAAGGCATGCATGGGAGCAGTATGTTAGGAATCCGGGATTCCTGAAACCAGCCTGATGGCCAGCGAGTGGGCTCTGATACCAGACGGCCATGAGCGCCTTACCAGTGCATCAGAATACCATCGAATCTGGATCAATGTAAAAGACATACATGACAAGGCTTTCTGGGTGAATGACCTGGCTTCCACAGGGGGGCGCCCCTAAGGGATGAAGGTCTGACTAGCCCAGAAATTCACGAAGAACAGCACACATCCGTCAGCCAGAACAGCTTGAACAGTGGAAGCCAGAAAGGAACCCACATTCTGGATTCCTTGAGCTGGTTAACCAACGGGGACGAGGGGAAGGATGTTGGCGCGCTCCTGCCCCACTGTGTGTGTTATTGTTACTTTTTGCTGCATGCCTGGAAAGCATCCAAGCTCCCAGAGCTAAGTCGCATGTTATCCTTGGATTGAGAACAATCAGCCAAATAGGTTGTGTGGTACTCAAGGAGGATTGTGTGGTGCCTAGGTCAGTACATAGGTAGCTCAGGAGGTGAGAGATCAGGAGCAAGCCGCGTGAAGCCCCCTGCCAGCTCAATGAATCCATTGTTCTCCAGTTAACATTGGGTACCAGGGACCTAATGGTTAATAGTGTCAAATGTAGGTCAGCAGTAGTGTCGATTAAAACCAGCCCTGCCGTAATAAACACTGGAGCTAAATGAAAGCCAAGTTCAAGGCCGCCTAAGACAGCATACAGTCTTGCGCAAGAAAGGGGCAGAGGGACGAAGACAAAAGATGAGTGGAAAAGAACTGCAGCTGGATGGAAAAGGAGGGGAGAAAGATCAGCGAGCAGCAAGAAAAGCTTGTAGGAAACAACTGATATAAGGAACGAAACGCGTTTAGTGTGCAGGGATTGAGAATTGCCCTTCACCTATTTGACTCAAAACTGTGGTGCCTTCCAACCGGGTCAGCGCTAGCACTCCGCCAGGAACACGTGCTGCCTCTCGCACTGTGCCGCACAACGTAAAAGAATTAAGTCGCAGGCTAACAGGGTGTAGTAACTGTGTACAGGAGAGGTACACACTCACACTTAAGAAAGGGGCACTTCCGGCGCGAAATGCATTGCAATAACAAAAAGCTCAAACGCGCAGTTAAACACAGGCCACGGCAGCTGATCTCAGAGAAGGCTCAGGCCTGTCAAGTAGCCATGATTTTTAGTTTCACTTTCACAGTCAGTGCAAACAAGCAGTTTTTTGTTTGTTCTTTATCTTGACTTCTACTTCCTTCTGTTACTGGAGCAGCACCGGAATCCCATCCATCTTCGCCACTTGTTACATCCTTGGGGGCAGCCGGTTTAGGAAGAAATCACTAGAGGCCAGACAGCAGACAGCTAACAAAACTACATTTACAGACACAGAGCTCACCCAACCGGCCGAAACTGGCTGGGCTATCCCCTAATAATCTAACTCAGTTGCCATAGGAACAAAAACCATAACAACCAAATACACAATATTAATGTCATTTTAAACTTCTTTAAACAGTAGGGGGAAGGATTCACCAGATGAGTGAAGGAGCAGCAGGTGCAAGTCCTGGGGGGTTGGGCAAAGATTGATTTTAAGTCACCTCAGTGCCGCTCCAGTTTCGGAGCTTCTGGATACTGGGTCAGTTTCCAGTATAAATTGGAGCAGACTTTGGGCTGCTCTGTTGTATGCCAGTTCATGGGCGGCAAGTTCTATGGGCCTGTGGCCCCTGGGCACCAGGAATATTAGTGACCCGGGACCCAGCTCCAGCACTGTTTGAGGCCTGGCCTCTCCTTCGGCCCCACCTTCTGCCCCCAGGCACTCCCCCCACGCATCCTCCAGGTGATTTAAAATGGCCTGGGGCCCCCACCCACCACTAGCAGTGCAGCTTCCTGCCTGCTCGCTCCACGGGCTGCCAGCCCTGCCCTGCAGCCTCTGGGTGGGGTGGGTCTGTGTCCCTCTGCAAGAGCCCCTGCAGCCAATAGGAAGCTGCACCCAGACCCTCCCCATCCAAACTCCCTTCCAGAGCCCAACCTCTCACCCCTTCTGCACCCAAACTCCCTCTCAGATCCTGCACCCTGTACCCATTGAGCATCCCAATCCCCTGTCCCCACACAGGGCGTGCACCTCAGATCTCCTTCCACACCCAAACTCCCTCTCAGAGTCCTAGGCAGGTGAGGGGTGAAGTTTGGGGGGCACGGGCTCTGGGTGTTCTGGGCACCACCAAAATTTCTACAAACCTGCCACCCCTGCGCCAGTTACCAGTGGCCCCTGACGACAGATCCAGTAGCAGCAGATAATCAACGAGACACAAGGATGCCCTGTGCCAGGAGGGAGGGTGGCAGAGAGCGGCTGCTGCAAAGATTCTCCTGCACCGCTGAACAGATCCTTGCTATTGGGTACTGAGGGGTGAAAGATGTGGGCAAGGCTTGAAGTGGGCTGGTTCAAATGCGCTCTCAGGCCAGGCCAAAAACATAGGGCCAGATTCTGATCCCTTTACTTATGATGGGTAGCACCTTAATGCACAGGTAATTCCACTGACTTCATTAGCCTATTTGTGAGTGAAGAGCCAACACTATACAAGCACAGGTATCAACTTCTGACCTCCAGAGTGCACTGGATCTGGAGTGGCTTGGCACCTGTCAAAGGGAATTTGAAGAAGTTGTCCCAGTCCTGCGGGTTTGTCCTTAACAAACTCCACTTCTGACATGAGAGATGGTAATGGCAAAGTTCCATCCACAAACAGTGGATGAGATGTTCCAAAGCTCCCACCTCACTTAGGAGCATGGACAGGCAACCTCAAATTAAACATTTCCAAAAATCTCAGGGAGGTTTTAAACCAATCCTGTTAGTTTGGGGGTGGGACTTGTGATTTTGAACACTTGACACTGGCAACACTGTAATCCCAGGCCCAAGGGGTCGAACTTGGAAGCCTTAGAGTTCACGCAACTACGTCCATGTTTGGGCACTCAGCTACAAGCATCTTTCGGAAGTGTCGCGTTGCCCACAGCTCTGCTGCTTAGCCCTGCCGGGAAGTAGGCTGAATACTGGGCAACTCTCCAGTCAGTGAAAGTACAGCAGAAAGAAAACTTGCTAGACCCAGCTCTTGTGCTTGTTGTAGCTAGTGCATAAGAAAGAGATTGCTCCTACAGAACCAATAAACGTCCCTTTACTGGTTGCACCAGGAACCCAGTTCCCAGCAGGGAGCAATGCAGCCTTCCTGACCCGAGCTCATCCCTCTTAAAGAGACCACGGCTGAGAGTGCAGAAGTTCATGTTCAGTGGTCAAAGCACATAACCAGGAACCGGAGCCAAGGGTCAGAGCCAAAGCTGAGGCTCAGGCCTGGGTTACCGGGAGTGAGGCGAGGCAGGGCTAGGGCTAAGGCTGAGGCAGAAGCAGGGCTGGACCAAGGAAGAAGCAAGGCTGGGAAAAAGCAAACTCAGGCACCCTCACAGCCATGAGTAAATGCTTGGAACAGCCACTGAATTGCTGCTGCTGCTGGCATAAGAGCCAGTCTGCTGACTCACCCACAGGGCCGGCGCTTCCATTTAGGCAACCTAGGCGGTCGCCTAGGGCATCAGGATTTGGGAGGGCGGCATTTGGCCGCCCTCGGTGGCAATTCGGCGGCGGGGGTCCTTCCGCGGTCTGGGTCGTCGTTGGCAATTCTGCGGCAGGGACTTCACTCGCTCCAGGACTCGCCGCCGAAGTGTCCCAAAGACCGGGAGTGCAGAAGGACACCCCCACCACCACCACCGCAGAATTGCCACCAACGACTGGGAGCGCGGAAGGACCACGCCTAGGGCGCCAAAAACCCTGGTGCCGCTCCTGCTCACCCAACCAGTCAGGCAGGCTCCTGCAGGCCAGCTGCACTCATTAGGCTGCTCAGAGACTGACTCTGCTGCAGGCCATGATCCTAGGACCGAGTTGTGAAGTGCTACAGTTGAGTGCAAAAGTGAATCCCAGCTACAGTAGCAGCTTCCATAGGTGACCGAGCACTGAGCTGTCTCGTCCTTGTTTGCATGTGCTGTAGGATACAGCCACACAAAGATGTAATGAGCAAATTACTACAAACAAAGAAACAAAACCCAGTCATTCTCTGTGCAACACACACACTGCTGCTGTCTGCTGAGATCCTGTCCATTAACCTGCCTGGGGAATTGTGGTTCCCAGCTGAGGGAACCACCCCTTTTCAGGACACTCTTTAAGCACTTATGGGCTATGAGCTTGTGCTTAGTTGCTGTCCTGAAAAGAGGTGGACTTGAGCTCATGTTTCAGGGCTTTCCAGGAGCAGGCCTATATACGGCTGGCAGAGCCCAGGACAAGTCTGAGATAGGTAGTTAATCATTCCCGGTAGCAGGCCAGATGTTGGATTCTGAGGCCCTGCTAGGTTATAAACAGTATGGCTATTGGAGTGTATTGGAGAACAGCCTGAAAGGCAATACTCCTGTGGGCTAACTGACCAGGTTCTGTGCAGTGGGGAGGGGTGGCAGCTGTTGGAAGGCCATGCAGATAAGCATCATTAGGAGACAGACTCCACTAGCACTCAAGAATGGATCGAAGGGGTCTTACCTCATAACTGATATGTACTTCTGGAGATCCATTGCTCCATGGGACCGGCTGATTATTATTTAAAATGCTGATGTATGTACCCAGATATAGTATCAATAAGGCTGATTAATCCTCTCCAAGCCCAGCCTTCACCAGTGAAGTTGCTTCTTGTGTTAAAGGCAATGGCTGCACTACAACATTCAGTCAATCCGTGTCACATCACTTGGGTGCCTGCACACTTGGCTCCTTGCACTGATGCTCTACATCCTCACCACGAGTCTGTGCATCGGCGTAAAACGCATTTCATCACAGATAGGCATCCCAGTGTAGCACAGGCTTCAGTCTGGCTCAGGGCCTTGTGGGATATTTTTGTAGTGCTTTGTGGGACACTACTCATTCACTCAGAGAGTTTTGTGAGGTAGGAGGTCAAGTTCTCACCAGGCCACTCTCTCCATCCAATAATGTCTATTCTATCCCATAATTTTTGCACCATTTTTTAAAAACTCCCACCGTCCTGCACACAGCTTTTCAGTCTCTGCCATTGCTCTGGCAAAAGCATGGATATAATTGCTCTGGCAAAAGCATGGATATAATTCAAGGACTGTTGAAATGATGCATATTAAAAACATGATGTGGATCCATAAGTTCACAAGCCAAAATTTTTGCACCATTTTTTAAAAACTCCCACCGTCCTGCACACAGCTTTTCAGTCTCTGAAAATCCGCAGTGAGGGATGTTGGAACAGTTGGTCTGTAACGTTTGCCTGTTAAGGAACTTACCATGGAAAGCAGGTCAAGTTATTTTCAGTAAAGAATGTTATAAACCGGTGCAAGAAAACCAGCCAGAGAAAACCAGACACGACGATATAATTCAAGGACTGTTGAAATGATGCATATTAAAAACATGATGTGGATCCATAAGTTCACAAGCCAAAATTTTTGCACCATTTTTTAAAAACTCCCACCGTCCTGCACACAGCTTTTCAGTCTCTGCCATTGCTCTGGCAAAAGCATGGACCCTGCACAGCTCAGCGCACTTCACATGAGTAATGCTAACATAGGACTCACGATTCTACTGTATTTGTAGATCCTAAACAACTACTGCACAACAGAGGAGGAAGATACAGTGATGTTAAAGCAAAATAACTGAAAGCTGATGGTCATAGCAACAAGAAAATGCCAGGTTGTTGCAAGCATTCGCGGAGCAGCTCCACACCATGGATTGCTGCTTCTGACAAATAAGCACTGCTTCGTGTCATTGCATTATAATGCAGGTTAGAGATGCCTGTGGCTGCAGAACTTTTGGATGCAGAAGGGCATATTCCTGGATCTACCAGCCCTCTGGCACAGGGACACCAAAATCAGAGCTGCGTTGCCAGCAGAGAAGTGAGTAGCAATGACACTCTGGAAGCTTGGGATTCCGGATTGTTGCTGGTCAGTGGGCCATCAGTTTGGAATTGGAAAATCCACAGTGAGGGATGTTGGAACAGTTGGTCTGTAACGTTTGCCTGTTAAGGAACTTACCATGGAAAGCAGGTCAAGTTATTTTCAGTAAAGAATGTTATAAACCGGTGCAAGAAAACCAGCCAGAGAAAACCTGACACGACGATATAATTCAAGGACTGTTGAAATGATGCATATTAAAAACATGATGTGGATCCATAAGTTCACAAGCCAAAATTGGTGTGTCAGATATTAGGTTTCATTGGTGGACAAAATAATGAGGGAATGGGCTATTCCAGCTGCAATTCCTTTTGTGGATCTTTAAAGCTTTGGGGGGTGGGGCTGGAACAGAAAGAACAGATAGAGGCTATTGGGGTGAGTTTTGCCATTATGGCTGCCATTCCCACTGTTTCTGAGACCCCAGACTCTCTTTGTCCTAACCTTGAGGGATGTCTTGACCTGATCATGCCAGAGAGAGGAATCCAGATGACACTGACACCCCTACTGGCTCCCGCTGCATCCTAACCACCACTTGGGATGAAATGGGATGGGACTTTAACAGCAGCTCCAACTCATCGCAACTGACTTCTTTTCCCCAAGGAGACCATTATTTAATACCATCTCAGAGCCTGTCAAACCTGAGGCAGGAGGTTCCTTCTAAAAAACCTACTCCTGGGGAGTTCTGCACTACTGCGCAATGCAGAATTGTGCAGAAATTAATATGCATGCAGAATTTCCTTTCCCCGCACAGAAGTGGGCTACAGTGCTGCTAGGGCAGCTGAGGTCTCTGTTTACTAAACCTGCTTTAATGTTGGACAGTAACTGGGTTGGACAGTGACTGCTGTGGCCCATATATTCCACCTAAATTAATACAACAGGGCCATCGTCAGCCAAATGTGTAAACCAACTAATTGCCTCTTGCTGCGCAGGTTTGTGACACTCAGTAATGTGCAGGAAATAGTGGCAGGCTTTGCAACGGTCGATTACTGTATTGCAGTGGGACAATAGATGGTACATATCTCCTTATTCTGGCACCATGCCACCTTGCCCCAGAGTAGATCAACAGAAAGGGAGACTTTTCCATGGTAGTCTAAGCGCTGGTGCTCACCAAGGATGCTTCGTGGCTATGGCTTGTGGCAGGTACATGATCCTTGCACCTCTTAGGGTGTGAGATTGTTCAGAAAGCTGCAAGCAGCAACATTCTTCCCCAGCTGGCACATTCAGACTAGTAATGATGAAATGCCATTGATGGAGACCCAGACTAGCCCTTGTTCATGAAACCCTGCACTGGCCCACTCAACAGTGCCAAGGAAAGATTTGCCTGTGGTCGCCTCAGGTGCAGGCTGAATATGCTTGTGGTAGCTTGAAGGGTCACTGGTGATGTTTGCTCAGTTAATAGAATCTCAGAAAGGCCTCTGTGTGGTGTCCTGCACAGTAGTTGTGAGGCAAAAAGGAGCCGGGGGAGCTACCGCCACACTGGAGGAATAAGGTGGCTTGGCGTCTGCTGGGCTATTGGAAGAGCTCACTGTGGAGCCAGGCACATTAGTTTGTCTAACGCTTTGTGAAACAGTGTTCTAGGGTGTGTTACTGCCTCCTGCTTCAAAATGGGCAATGCCTGAGCTAGCTTTTGCAAGAGGTTGATCATTACCTCCTGTTATACATTCTGTAATGTTTGCTGTACAGTCAAAAAGATTCTCAGTTTCCAACAATAAAAATTCATTATGTGCAAAGAAATAGCACAAGGGCAAAACACAGGGGTAAAGACAGTCTAGCGACAGTGTTAAAGGAGGACCATACTTTAAAATCCCCATCCACGGATGACTCGTGCCTCCCCCCACTGGGGCAGGGGAGGGGTTACAATCTAAAGGGGAGGACACATGAATGCCCTATGTGTCTTCTCTGCCCAGTGAACCCCCCGACTCCAGCCCTGCACCCGGCCTTGCACCCTGCCTGGGGCCACCGTACTCTCCCCGCCCCGTTACCTGGGGAGGGTTGTCCTTCTCCCACCGTGCCGCCCACCTGGCACATTTAGCCATTCTCCCTGGCAGCTGGGCCTGGGCAGGGAGCCGGATGGAGCCGCTTCTCATGCCGACTGAAGCTGGCCACTCTGGGTTGATGCTCTGTGCAGCACAGCAGCTGCCTGGGAGAGCCTGGCTGGGGAGGTGGTGTTGATGGGCCTGAGGACAGGGGCCGAGTGAGCCAGAAACATGTGGGGGGGCGGGGACTCTGGCTTACTTGGCCCCTGTTCCCAGCAGCCAGGCCCAGGCTGGGTGTGGGCTGTCTTCGCCACTTCCCCAGCCAGGCTCTCCCAGGCAGCCACTGCACTGCACTGAGCAGCAAACTGGAGTAGATGGTGTGAGAAGTGGCTGGTCTTGCCCTTCCAGCTCCCCACCCAGGCCTGGGTGCCAGGCACAGAGGCCAAATGTGCCAGATGGCAGGTGAAGTGGGAGAAGGACAGAGACCTTCTCCCTCTCCACTACCAGGCCAAGCAGAAATCTGGGGGTGGGGGCACTTGATACCACATGCTCCCCCTACATCTCCATCTACAAAATGGAATGAAACAAGTATTGGCTGATCTTGTGGTTTTCACTTCTATGTAACTGTGGGTCTTATTTTCCCTCCGTCGTGGAGTGGTCTGGTGTACAGCTGTACCGGTGATGCCACCTGACGTGTTGTGGGTGTGTGGAGGAGTGACCATGGATTCTCTAAGACCTGGAAAGACTGTTGTGGCAGTGCTGTTTGGGCATGTAGGTCAATGCTCTGCAATGGTCAGGTTTGATGGCTTAGTGCATTTCCCAATGAGCCTTTCAGTCCTTTTCCCTCTCCTGCAACAGCTGATTGCTCCATTCTCAGTCCTTCTCCATGGTCTCAGTCCTGTGGCCTCTTCAAGCCCTGTGTTCCCAGTCTGAAGCTGTAGAGGATAGGAGGAGTTAGAAGAACAGAAGGGATATGGTCAGCCTTCTCAATTCTGCAGGTAGGGAAGGACGCCTATCAAGACCACCACACCAAAGGCTACTGAATGAGACAGATACAGCATTAGTTTGACAGTCCCAGAGAGGGAAGTCAGGTCTCAAAGGCCCTTGCATGAGTCCTATAGACAGTTTTTATTAGGCTAGGCTCACGGTCACTTTAGTTTGGAGTGCTTTGATACAGCACCACTCCCAGCTCAAGCCATAGCAATATGGCCTCCTCTACTGGGGGGGGGGGGGGAGGGTGTTCTCTTGCATGGAACCTTCAGAAGCTGGGTATAGGGCAAGTGCAGTGAATACTGACAACTGTCGCACGTAATGGTGATCTTGGCTGAGGGTGACAAAGGCACAGAGAACCCAGCCGCCACTGGGGTCCTGAAGCTGCCCTAGCCCCTATGCTGCTAGCCCCTTGCAGTGGTGCCAGCTGAATGCATTGCAGAATGGTGTGGGAAAGTCTATCGGAGGTGTGGGGGGGAAAGACATTTCAGAGGGAGAGAATTTCAGAGTATTTCCATAAAAATTCCAGCAGTCTCCCTCAAAAAGACAAAAGGGCTGTCCCTCTTCACGTGATCAGTGAACTCTACATGGCCTGTCAGTGCCCAGCCCAACAAGCCAAAGAATTGAGAAGCGGACCCTGCCCATCTGTTTCTTCTGTCTGTCCAAGCACAAGACACTAACCAATGTGGGTGTATAACTGGCCTGCCTGCTCTCTTTTGGAATGGATTCTAGGTTGCCTAGGGAAGTTCTGGAATCTCCATCACTGGAGATTTTTAAGAGCAGGTTAGACAAACACCAGTCAGGGATGCTCTAGATAAAACTTAGTCCTGCCAGGTCCCTTCTAGTCCTCTCTCGAGGTCCCTTCTAGTCCTACAGTTCTATGGTTCTCTACACTCTAGTAAGTGATTCAGTCAAACAGTGAGTGCCTTTGTTCCCTAAAGTTGCGGATAGATGGTGAAGGGCAGTGCGGGGCGGGGAGGAGTAGGGAAGTGAAATTTCAGGCAAACAAAAACGAGGGGAAGTTACGATAAGGATTAATTCAGGCACAAGCTTACCCCAAGCTCCCTTTAGCTTCACCAGCTGGCTCATCTGCTGTCACCTGGTGGAGCAGGCTTGACTCCAGAGGAATTTCAAACAGCTCCCGGCTTGCATCATGATTTGAATCTCCTGCCACAAGCCTCCCTGCCCTCCTCCACCATTCTAAGCCCAAGTCTGGCATGCAGTTAGTCATAAAACGAACAGCTCCACAGGGATGATGGATGTTACAAGAGTACCAGCACACACAGCCAGGTTACAAAAAAGGGAACTTTACTGAACCCAACCTACTTGGAATGGCTGGGGAGTTTGCTACCATTTACATGTTATACAGCAAACAAAATGCTGCAGCAGAAGACTTTTAATAAGGGAGCTTCTGAAGAGCCTCAGATCTCCCAGCGATCTCAAAGGATCAAGCCTTGCCTTTGTTACAGCGAAGGAACGTGGGGAAGTAATTCATTACCAGGAGGAGGATGACAGAGTACCAGGCCCAGATGGGCTTGGAGCAAAGGTCTCGTGATTGTTTGGCAAATTTTACTCTTGGGTGAATTCTGCATCACTGCACATGTGCAGAATTCATGTCCCCTGCAGATTTCTTTGTTTCCCTGCACAAAAATGACACCTGATGGAAAAGCAAAGGGAAGCTGCAAGAGTGGTTAAGCGCCCCTCCCTGGAAGCACAGGCAGGTTGGCTCGGGTGCCTGGAGCAGCCAGTAGAGACATAAATCACCACCAGTGGTGGGCAGTCATGCAAGTGAGAATGAGAGAGAGGAGAGAAAGACTTCACAGTGTTTCTGAGGAGGTAGGCATGGGCCAGGCTCTGTCCCCTCAGGCAGAGCAGAATGTAGCAGCCTGACTGCTTAGTGAATTGTTCCCATTGCCTTTGTGAAAGTTTTAAGGCTCTTTCACATTGCCAGAGGGGTATTAAGGACAGTATGGCCTTATAAATGCTTATGGTGTTTTCATTATTAGAACTGGTCTAAATTTTTGTACTGAAAAAAATTCCTATCAAAATGTACTCCATGAGCTGTTTGCTACTGACCTTTCTGGAGATGGTCAGTAGCCAATATAATTTGTTAGTTTGTGTCTCCAGCCCTCACTTGCTCTTTGGTTGCCTATGATGTAACACTGAGCGTATGGCTGCATATATTTGTTGACTAATAATTAGAAATAAAGGGTCAAACCTAGCTACATTACTATTAGGCAAGGGGGGTCGGGGATTTCCTCCAATGCTCCCCACTCCTATTCTACATCCGCTGAATTACAGTTTAAAGAAAATTACTAAAATAATTAAAACCAGAGTGATTATATTGCATTCTTTTGACAAACAAAATATACAGAATTTTGCAGAATTTTAAAATATTGTGTGCAGAATTTTTAGACACAGAATTCTCCCAGGACAGGGAATTGGGGGAAGGGATAGCTCAGTGGTTTGAGCATTGGCCTGCTAAACCCCCCATTGTGAATTCAATCCTTGAAGGGGTCATTGGGGAACTGAGGTAAAAGTCTGGGGATTGGTCTCGCTTTGAGCAGAGGATTGGACTAGATGACCTCCTGAAGTCCCTTCCAACCCTATGATTCTAGGAGTAAATTTTACACCTCTGCTGAGCACATACTGGAAAAAAACTGAGCTATCTGAATCCTGGCTTGTTAGCTCACTAAACCCTGTCCCCCGTGTGGCTTGTGTTGCTCTTTCTGTGGTATACAGGATCATTCATCAGAACTGCTTGTAGCAGTTTTGATCTCCTGGTATCAGCAGGATTTATTGTGAGCAGACAAGGCTCTGGCACTATGAAAAGGAGGCTAAAGGTCTCTCTCCGCTTTCACAATGACAGCCTAGCTGACTGTCCAGTGCTAGCAGAAATCCACGATAAGGCAGCATTTGATGGAATTAACTGGGGCTATCCATATTTAAGATAATGTCCTGCATCTCAGTGAGCCATTATGGCCCAGTCACAGTGGATACGACACTGGATTGGGAGATAGGCAGCCCATGTTGTATTTCAGGCCAGCTGTGTGACCCTGAGCACGTCCCTTCCTCCCCCCTGTTCCTGCCCCTTTTCCTGCATGTCTTGCAGTGGTTCTCGAACTTTTGCATTGGCCATCCCTTTCCACCCTGCCAGTAGCCAGCTCAGAACTGCTGTCAGAGCCTCACAGCTCTGACCACAGCGCCGCCGCCAGCAGCGGCGCAGAAGTAAGGGTAGCAATGGGATGCTAAGTCTGCTGTGAAAAGTGAGATTGACAAAGTTTCTTCATACCCTGCACCCCTGGAGAACCTCTGGCATGCCGCCCAGTTTGCATACCACTGGCCCCACTTCAGCTCCCCCACTCTGGGAAGAGTCTGGTGCTGTCCCTGACTCACAACCCCCCATGTAATAACCTGGCAACCCCCTGAGCGGTCATGACCCCCAGTTTGAGAACCCCTGCTCTAGATGGAGAACCAATTGAGGGCAGTCCTTTGACTATGTATCTTTGCCTAACATTGTCAGTACAGGCCTCTAGGTGCTGCTGTAACACTGCTAAGAAGAATACTGGCCTAACTAGGTTTCCCTAGGTTATTTGTAAATCACTGGCACTGGTTCCAAAACTCTGCTTACTTCCTTTTCCTCTCAAGCCATAGCCAAAGCTGCGCCCTCCCACTGAGATGATTTGCTCTGAGCCACTTGCTGCTGCTGCTTTACAGTTGTCATTTTGAATTATTCACTATTGTGCTGCAGACCAACAGCATTTACTTGTGCTGTAAGGATGTGCTGCTTTATCCTAGTGTGATGGTGGGGAGGGGAGGGAAGTACTGACTCTGCCAGGTCCTACCCACTTCAGTTGCTATGATGTCACTCCTAGTAGATAGTTACTGATTAATGTCCATGTGTCTTACGTATTCTGCCCAACAAGGAAATAATGAATGATTATATTGTCTTCATTAAACTTCAGAGGCAACACCTCATGGAGACGGGGGCAGTCGACCTCTCTCAGAGCTATTGTTTCAGGTCTGCTGGCTCAGACAGATCTCTACATTGGTTTATGTTTGGTTCAACATTTTGAAACCTGAACACAGAAATTACATCAAAATAAAATGCTCTTGCTGGAAGATTTCAGCGCAATATTATTTCCTTATGTAACCCTTCTGCCAGGTGGAGCCAGCAGCAACAAGGGCCGGGTTCAGTATCTAGGGGTTCCTTCTCAACAATACAACACAAAACCTGCTTAAGCCCCCACCTAGGGACCTGGGACAATTACACACCATCCCCTGGGTGGATAGGGGTTGGGGCAGTCAGAGATTGAGGGGGCTGGATAGAGGGCAGGGGCGTTCGGGGGATGTTGGGGGTGGGGGGTGGAATAGGGGTGTGGGCACGGTCAGCAGGTGTGCGGGGCTGGATAGAGGGCAGGGCGTTCTCAGGGGAGTAGTTGGGGTGGGGTGTGAAATAGATGGGTTGGTTGTGGGGTGGACTCCGCTCGAAGGTGGCAGGGAACAAGGTTGTTGGTATGGATTTATCTCGGGCGCCGGCAGGAGCAGTCAGGAAGTAGGAGGAGGTTGGATGGAAGTGGTGGGCAGCTTGCATGGGGAGTAGGGGGGGATGGATAGCAGGTTCGGGGTGGTGCACGACCCTACTTTGCGTGGGTGAGATGGGAACAGTGTTCGTGAGATTAGTTGGGGGTGGGGGAGTGGATAGGGGTTGGGGTGGTCAGAAGGCAGGGAACAAGGTGGTTGAATGGGGGCGGGGTCCCGGAGGAGCAGTCAGGAAAGAGGGGAGGTTGGATGGGGTGGTGGGAGGCAGTCAGGGGAGAGGGAAGGGGGGTGGATGAGGCAGGGATCCCGGGGGGTGGGCCACGACCCTCTTGCTGGGTGAAGAGGGAACCAGTTGTTAAGATTTTGGCAGCTCATCACTGGGTATGCCCATGGGGGAGGGGGCCACGACGGATCGGTGACCATCGTGTACGATCCAGTCACTATGGGATCTGGTCCCTAACAACTCGTCTCCTTTCCAGACTACTGGCTGGCCGAGTGGAGCGGGGTATTGGGATGTGAGTGTCTGTGGGGCCAAGGGACACCCAACCAGGGAGCGGGGCCGGAGTCACAGGGGGTTCCCAGCCTGGGGGAGCTGCAGCCACTGGAGATTCAGGGCTGAGGGAGGGGGACCCCTGCCCCCAGGGGAGCTGCAGAGTAGGGGGGCCTTTCCCAGGTAACACATCAGTTAAAGGGTGATGAGCGGAGCTGAAGGTTATAAGCCTCAGTGTATAGTAGAGACTTGCACAGTCCCCTAGAAGTCAGTGGTGGTGCTGTGCACAGAACCCAGGAGTCCTGACCTCCATCCTCCCTGCTCTTCCCACTATACCTCACTCCCCTCCCAGATCCAGGGACACAACACAGGAGTCCTGGCCCCCCGTGAGCCCCTCCCTTGCTCTAACCACTAGCCCCCACTCCCCTCCCAGATCCAGGAATAAGACCCAGGAGTCCTGGCTCCCAGCCCTCCCAGCAGAGAAGCCAGAGAGTGAATGGACCCTGGAGACTGGCCTGGCCTGTCACCTGCTAGGGAGCAGAACTCTGGGCCTCAGGGGCTCGGGTTGCTCCGTGTCTCATGCTTTTAGCTCAGGGCTCACAGAAACTGTGGGCCTCTGTGGAAATGCATCCAGAAGCCCGTCCTCAGGGCTGCTGGGCAGAGAGCTGGCAGAGAGAAAGTCCCGTTGAGAAGGGCGGAGGGGGGGCAAGTGGGGCAATATGCCCCAGGCCCCCCCAAGAATATAGTATTCTGTAGTATCGCAACTTTTTTTTTATGGAAGAGGCCCCCGAAATTGCTTTGCCCCAGTCCCCCTGAATCCTGTGGAGAGCCCTGGAGAAGAGACAGAGATGGCAGGAACAGGAGGAGGCAGACAGAAGAAAGACAGAGACATGAGGGGAAAAGTTAGCGGAAGAACAGTGCAGTGAAACACAAAGAAAAAAAAAGTCTCTAAGTTATGTAAGCAATTGTTAGAAAAGCACAAGAGAAGTAAAGCACGAATGAAACATGATGCAAACCAGCTCTGAGCAAAGAGAAATGGGCTTAAGAAATGAGGAGGAAGAGAGCTGTAGCGAAAGTAAAGCAAATAGAATGGACAAAATGGCTGACCGGCACCTTCAGGTGCAGAGACAGGAAGGGAAAAATTGTGAGAGCTGAGCTGGAACTCAGAACAGCAAACAGAGATGGTGCAAGAGGACGACTCAAGCTGCAATGAACCATCCTAAGAGATTTCCCTACAAATTCCAGACGTACAAAGGCTGCAATCAGAGAATCCGTGAAGAGAACTTAGAGCAGTGGGGTTCTGGTTTACTCAGCCGGCAGCGCTCTGGGTCTTAGGTGGCACTTTGGTGGCAGGACCTTCACTTGCTCCATGGATCTTCAACTGCATTTCGGTAGCGGGTCCTTCAGTGCCACCGAAGACACCCGGAGCCAGTGAAGGACCCGCTGTTGAAGACCTGGAGCACAGCCAGGTGAGTAAAAGCGCTGCAGCGGTTGGCACCTTTTTTTTTTTTTGGATCGCTCCCCCTGTTCCCTCCACTTGACTATGCCACTGATACCACCCCACCAGGGAGAAAGAGACTCCTCCACAAGCAGGGGCTGCAGGAAAGGAGTGATGAGATTTCCTAAAAGTCATGTCCACTGAAAGAATACGCCAAGAATAGGAAGGGGTCCACGGGAAGAACAGAGAGCTGGAGACGCTCCCCTCTCTGTGGGCGGCAGGCATATCTGTGGAGCAGCTCCTCAGCCTGAGTGAGGAGCCCATCTCCCCAGTCCCTGCAGAGAAGCCTGGGTGGGTCGAAGGTTGTGATTCGGCCCGTGTGGTTTTGCTAAGGAAATCTCCTCTGAAAGCCAAAGGTGAGGTGCCAAAGAGGACACTGCTAAATCCCACAATCTGATAAGGCGCACACATGTCAAAAACATGTTCCCAGAGCAGATCAGTGCAAGAGGCATCTTTTGGAGATGGCCAAGGAGCCAGGGGTAGGACAGGAACCCCTCTCCTGAAGTACTCAAGGTGCAGCAGTAACACAAGAACAAGAAGTGGATGCTCAGCAGTGGTGGAAGGTTGAAGCCTCCAGTTTGTGAGTCCTTGTAGCTAGCAAGCTGCAGTCTGAGGCAGGGCCGGATTAACTTTTTGTGGGCCCGGTGCCTAAAATATCTGTGGGCCCCTGTGAGGAATGAAGGGGACAGGGGTAAGAGCACAGCGGGCAGGGTGGATTTGATTTAAATCACTAGTCAGGAAGACTCAATTTAATCATGGTTTTCTACATAAAAGTGCATTCTTGTTGGTTGTTATAACCTTAATACATATTCTTCACAACTCAGAGATAGATTTAGGTTCATTTTAGAAGTACATGCTATATATTTTAAACAGTGATTTATTTTGAAAAACTTTTCAGATGATTTACAGCGATATCAGAAAAGAATGATTTTTTTGTTATTTCATTTACCAAAGAAAATGAAGCAGAATTTATGAAGTCATTGGAGGTGTAACTATCCAATTCAACAGGTTAATCATTAATATTTGGAGGATTTTCTTGTCAGGCTGTATTAGAAGGAGAACGTCAGACAGGACATTATAATTGTTATTTAACAACGTGTAAGTATTCTGGATTTTTTCTCTTCAAACAGCAAACATAATATTTACAAAAAAGCATATGTCCTCCCTTCTCACATTTTCCCCAGACTTTGTTCCTTGTCCAGATCTATTCTGCCCCCAAATCTTCTATTGTTTGAACTTTTGAAACTTTCACTTTTAAAGAGAGGTCAGGGATTGACTCTCTATACACAACATTGCAGAGAGACAACAGCATGTGATCTGTATTTTCTCACCTCTATATATTATTTATTTAAAAACATTTTTGCTGTTCACAAGCTTGATACCTCTGGAGACACCAAATCCACAGTTTAAGACTGCAAAACTAAGCATCTCTGATGGTTTTCTTCTAAGACTGAGCACTGAGTCCCATTGGGTAGATAGAAAGATTATTAGGTTAATCTATACAGAGCCTGCAGACCCATAAAATTGGGTCCCTAATCCATGAACTATTGGAACTCACTTTTCTTAAACTGACATGACTATATTGTTTCATACTCCAGAATAGAATTTATAATCCTATTCCATGATGAGATATAATATACTTTAGATGGATTTTGAGAAAAAACCTAATTAAATAAAAAAAAAATCTGATTTTTAAATTTTAAAAAAAAAGTAATTGATTTTTATCCACTCTCACAGCAGACATGCAGGGGGGAGGAGGATTGTCCCAGCTAGAGCAAGGCAGGGCCAGGGGCAAGATGAGCACAGTGGGGAATGGGGAGAGGATTAGTCCCTGCTGACTGGAGCAAGGGAGGGGCCGGGGGTAAAAGGCAAAGGCAGCAGGGCTGGAGAGTGGGTAAACAGGATCCTCCCCACCCCTGCCCACATAAAGCAGGTACCTACCTTCTCCCTGGTTCTAGCCCATTCTCTTCATCTCTCTGCACTGAGCTGAGGGGGGGGGGCGTGCACTGAGGACAGGGCTGGGGGTTCAGGGTCTGGGAGGGAGTTAGGGTGCAGGAGCAGGCTGGGGGGTTGGGGTGCAGGTCTGGCCAGGAGATAGGGTGAGGGAGGGAGCTCAGGGTTGGGGCAGGAGGTTGGGGTGTGGAGCGCTTACCTGGGGCAGTTCCCATTTGGTGCAAGGGGTGCAGGTAGGAATGTAGGGGGTGCAGGAGCTCCAGTTTGGTGTTCAGGGAGGAGGTGAGGATTTAGGGGGGTGCAGGAGTCAGGGCACAGGGTGTGGTGGCTGTGGATATGTGTGGGGGGTGCAGGAGTCAGGACTGCGGGCTGGGAGTGTGTAAGGGGGGTGCAGGAGTCAGGACAGAGGACTGGGAGTGTGGGCTGGGGTCATGGGGGTGCTCCTAGCCCCCTGCCCTGAGTGGCTCATGGCAGGTGGCTGGAGGAGGTATGCCCCAATTCCACCCCCTTCCCCAAGGCCCTGCTCCCACCTCTTCTCCACCTCCTTCCCCAAGTGGTGAGCGCACAGCGGCTCTGCTCCTCCCTCGCGCCAGCGGCGGAAATGCTGGGAGGGGGAGAGGCAGGGATGTGGCACGTTCTAGAGAAGAGAGCAGGATTCTGCCCACTGCCCCCCACAGGATAGACTGGTTGGCAGGGGGCAGAGAAGAGTGGGCTGGGCCGGGGCCCCTTTGAAGCATGGGCCTGGCGCCATGGTAAATCTGGTACTGGTCTGAGGGCAAAGTACAAACTAAAGGAAGATAGCAGCAGCAGCAATGGAGAAATTTGCATTAGTCTTTTGGACAGCCAGGCTGCCCAGAGACTGGCTGGGAGTGATCAGGAACTCCTGGATTCGGGATTTCAGCCCTAGCAGGGGTATGGAGTTCTGTGCTGCTGCTGCTGGCTTGGTGAAGACATGGCACTGTAAGCATGGGATGGACAAAGGAATCAGTTATCCCAGCCTCTAGGAGCTAGCACAAGGTGTCATGGTTTTTCTGCAGGAAGTGACCTAGAGCTCGAAGCACTGGGCTTTAAAGAGGACTGGTTGTTTGGAGAGGGTTCTGCTGTGCAGTAAGGTAGATGGTGCTAACCCTGCGGCAGCGACTCAGATCCCAGGTCAACTGACTCCAGCTCATGGCTGGAGGGCTTTGGAGCTTGATCTCCAGCATGAGCACAAACATCTATACTGCCCTGCAGTGCCAGTCTGAGTCAGCTGCCAGAGTTCTTCCCCCTGCTGCATGAGCCTTAGCATGACACAGATGGTCGTATACGATCACATAACACACTCACCGCAAAAGGATGGTGGTCATGTGGCTCAGGAGACTGGCCAGCTCTGTCACAGACACCATGTGATTTAGACGAGTCACAGTCTATCAAATGGGGATAATCCTTCCTTTTTCTCCTCCCCTCCATTTGTCTTTCATCCAGCTGGACGGCAGGATCTTCCAGGCAGGACCTGACTCAGTGCCTGTAAACGATGTGCAGCACCTGGTCCCCTAGGGCTTCAGGTGCCCCTGGAACACACACAGTGTAGAGTCGAGTTCAAAAGCCCATCACAAGCACCGTACAGTGTGAGATCAAACTCTCAACAATCAGGAAGTGCCAGAATTCAAGTTGCCTGTGCATCCGCATTATGGCATGATATCTCATTACATGATCTAAAATAGGGAAAGGACAAGTGAAAAAATTACTTAGACAAGCTAGATGTCTTCAGATCACCAGGGCCTGATTAAATGCATCCTAGAATACTCAGGAACTGACTGAGGAGATATCTGAGCCATTAGTGATTATCTTTGAAAAGTCATGGAAGATGGGAGAGATTCCAGAAGACTGGAAAAGGGCAAATATAGTCCCAACTGTAAAAAAGGGAAATAAGGACAACCGGGGAATTACACACCAATCAGCTTAACTTCTGTACCTGGAAAGATAATGGAGCAAATAACTAAGCAAACACCTAGAAGATAATATGGTGATAAATAACAGTCAGCATGGATTTGTCAAGAACAAATTGTGTCAAACCAACCTGATAGCTTCCTTTGACAGGGTAACAAGCCTTGTGGATGGGGGCAAGTGGTAGATGTGGTATATCTTGACTTTAGTAAGATGCTAGGTGCTAGGGGTGCAGGTAGGAATGTGGGGGGTGCAGGAGCTCCTGTTTGGTGCTCAGGGAGGAGGTGAGGATTTGGGGGGTGTGCAGGAGTCAGGGCACAGGGTGTGCTGGCTCTGGATACTTTTGATACTGTCTTGTATGACCTTCTCATAAACTAGGGAAATAAAACCTAGATGGAGCTACTATAAGGTGGGTGCAAAACTGGTTGGAAAATCGTTCCCAGAGAGTAGTTATCAGTGGTTCACAGTCATGCTGAAAAGGCATGACGAGTGGGGTCACACAGGGATCAGTTCTGGGTCCAATTCTGTTCAATCTCTTCATCAATGATTTAGATAATGGCATAGAGACAGGGCCGGCTCCAGCGTTTTTGCTGCCCCAAGAGGCAAAAAAAATAAAAAAAATTACAAAAGAAGTGATCGGCACTCTACCGCCGCCTCTTCATTCTTTGGCATCAATTCGGCAGCAGGTCTTACCCTCCGAGAAGAGCCGGACGTGCCGCCCTTTTCCGTTGGCCGCCCCAGGCACCTGCTTGCTGTGCTGGTGCCTGGAGCTGGCCCTGCATAAAGAGTACACTTATAAAGTTTGTGGATGATATCAAGCTGGGCGGGATTTCAAGTGCTTTGGAGGATAGGATTAACATTCAAAATGATCTGGACAAACTGGAGAAATGGTCTGAAGTAAATAGGATGAAATTCAATAAGGATAAATGCAAATTACTCCATTACTCCATTTCCAACTGATTGTTCCAGGAAGGAACAATCAGTTGCACACATGAAAAATGGGAAATGACTGTCTAGGAAGGAGCACTGCAGAAAGGGATCTGGGGGTCAGAGTGGATCACAAGCTAAATATGAGTTAACAATGTAACGCTGTTGCAAAAAAAACACAACCAAAAAAAAAACGCTGTTACCAGGATTATTGTAAGCAAGACACGAGAAGTAATTCTTCTGCTCTACTCCACGCTGATTAGGCCTCATCTGGAGTATTATGTCCAGTTCTGGGTGCCACATTTCAGGTAAAATGTAGACAAATTAACTAAATGGGGAAGAGGATTGGGAACAGGGCAGGAAAGCTTTATGAGAGAAAATTGGGTCGTAAAAGGAAATGGCTCCAATCTTCCCTGGCTCCGTCCTTTCCCACCCCCTGTTGCGCTGGTATGTGTATCAGACTGGTCAATAACCTGAGGACAGTACCCTGGGTGTGTGATCTGCATGTGCTCAGCACTGCCAGTGTGAGTTGTGCTTGCACACAACTGCCGAGCACTCTGGAAAACTAACTCCTGTTGTCTTCATCGCCCCCCCAAAACAGTGGGTGCTTTTGACCTTAGGCACTTTGTCTCTCAGTTCTCCCTCTGAAATGAGGCTGTGATGCCCTTGTCTAGGAGGGTGTGAAAACAACTTCCTAATGTGTGGAAGCACAGCATGCTGCACGCGGAGCACCCTGAGTGAACTGATATTCGCCTCAAAGCAGGTTGATAGTGACCTGTCAAAGGCACGAGACCATCCGGACCATAAGGAGAAAAGAAAACATTGCCAGTTGCTCATTTAGGGACCCTGTCCGCCGTGCACTGAATGAGACAGGGTCCAGTGGAACAAAGCACACGGATTCATAGACTGAAGAAGACGCTCAGAGAGTCATCTAGTCCATTCCTGCGTCTAATAGGCAGGACTGAGTATATCAAAACCATCCCTGACCGGTGTTTGTCCAACCTGCTCTAAAAATCCCCAATGATGGCAATTCCACAACCTCCCCAGCATTTATTCCAGTGCTTGACCACTCTAACAGTTGGGAATTTTCCTAATGTCCAATCTAAACCACCTTTGCTGCAATTTAAGCTCATTGCTTCTGTCCTGTCCTCTGAGGTTAAAAGAGCAATTTTCTCCCTCCTCCTTGCAACAATCTTTTTATGTACTTGAAAACTGTTATGCCCCTCCAGTCTTCCTTCTCCAAACTAACAAATCCAGTTTTTTCAATCTTCCCTCATAGCTCATGTTTTCTAGATCATTGATGATTTTTTCTTGCCTCTTCTCTGGACTATTCCTCCTTCTCCAATTGTCTACATTTACCTGAAATGTGGCACCCAGAACTGGACATAATACTCCAGATAGGCCTAATCAGCGGGGTAGAGGCAAAGAATTACTTCTCGTGTCTTCTTACAATAATCCTGGTAACAGCGTTTTTTTGGTTGTGTTTTTTTTGTTTTTTTTTTTTTTTGCAACAGCGTTACATTGTTAACTCATATTTAGCTTGTGATCCACTCGACCCCCCAGATCCCTTTCTGCAGTGCTCCTTCTCAGACAGTCATTTCCATTTTTCATGTGTGCAACTGATTGTTCCTTCCTGGAACAATCAGTTGGAAATGGAGTAATGGAGTAATTGCATTTATCCTTATTGAATTTCATCCTATTTACTTCAGACCATTTTCCCAGTTTGTCCAGATCATTTTGAATGTTAATCCTATCCTCCAAAGCACTTGAAATCCCGCCCAGCTTGATATCATCCACAAACTTTATAAGTGTACTCTTTATGCAGGCCAGCTCCAGGCACCAGACAGCAAGCAGGTGCTGGGCGGCCAACGGAAAAGGGCGGCACGTCCGGCTCCTCGCGAGGTAAGACCTGCTGCCGAATTGATGCCAAAGAATGAAGAGCGGCGGTAGAGTGCCGATCACTTCTTTGGTGGGGATTTTTAAGAGCAGGTTGGACAAACACCGGTCAGGGATGGTCTTGATAATACTCAGTCCTGCCATGAGCACAGGAGATGGGACTAGATGACCTCTCGAGGTCTCTTACAGTTCTATGATCCCGTGTGCTTTTTCCACTGGACCCCTGTCTCATTCAGTGCACAGGCGGGACAGGGCTCCCTAAATGAGCAACTGGGCAATGTTTTCTTTTCTCCTTACTGGTCAGCGAGTGGTCTCGGGCCTTATTGACAGGTCACTATTCAAAACCTGCTTTGAGGGCAGAATTATCAGTTTCCTCAGGGTGCTCCCAGCTGCAGCATGGCTGGGCTTTCCACACATTAAGGAAGTTATTTTCACAACACCTCCCTTAGACAAGAGGGCATCACAGCCTCATTCTACAGAGGGAGAACTGAGAGACAAAGTGCTCAAGGTCAAAAGCACCCACTGATTTTGGGTGTGCAGTGAAAGACAACCAGGAGTTAGTTTTCCAGAGTGCTCAGTGTTAGATAGGCAAAGCACAACTCACACTGGCAGTGCTGAGCACAAGTGCAGATCACACCCCAGGGTCTGTCCTCAGGTTATTGACCAGTCTGATACAACTACCACAGAAACGGGGGTTGGGGGGAAAGAAAGGAAGCCAGGGAAGATTGGAGCCATTTCCTTTTAGACCCATTTCCTCATAAGTTCTCCATGCCCTGTTCCCAAACTCCCCCTAATTTAGTTCCTTCTTTTCCAATATATTGCATCTCCTTAGACACTGGGGCACGGCCCACTATTACACCCACCTTCAGTAAACTGGATCTGATTTATAGAGACTCCTCCCACTCCCAGTAGCCTCTGTGGGGTGTGGTGGTTGATGAGCACCAGCTGGACCACACCCTATTTCTCATCGGCTGGGGTTCCACTGCCTACAGCTGCTCTGTTTTTTTCCCTTTCTCCCCCACCCATGTGACAGTTCATGCACTCTGTCACAGTCTCAAGTCAGGCACCCAGAAAATGAGGAACACAGGATTAATCCATGGCCATCTGTGAAAAGTTGGGTTTAAGTGACCTACCCAGTTTCCCATAGGAACTCTGTGGCAGAGAGAGGACTAGAATCTAGTTCTCCAAGTCAGCATTCACCTGCTTTAACCATGAATGTCATGGTACAATTCAAGTATCAGAGGAGTAGCCGTGTTAGTCTGGATCTGTAAAAGCAGCAGCAGAGAATCCTGCAGAGAATCCTGCAGAGAATCCAGCAGCAGAGAATCCTTATAGACTAACGGACGTTTTGGAAGCTCACGCAAGCTCACGCTCCAAAACGTCTGTTAGTCTATAAGGTGCCACAGGATTCTCTGCTGATGGTACAATTCCCCACTCTGAACCTTAGCGTCCAAAAGATGGGGTACCAGGATGAATTCCTCTAAGCTTAATTACCAGCTTAGAACCTGTAGCGCTGCCAACAACCAGGAATTCCAGTGCCTGGTACACTCTGGTCCCCCCAAAACCTTGCCCGGGAACCCCAAGACCCAGAGCCTCTGGATATTTAACACAAGGAAAGTAAACCCTCCCCCACATTGCCTCTCCCAGGCTGTCCCTCCCTGGGGTTACACTGTGATTCAAACTCCTTCAATCTTAAAGCAGAGAGGAAAATTCATCTGCCTCCCTCCTTCTCTGTCCCCTCCCAGACTCTCCCTGGAGAGACAGTAATCCTGACACAGAGAGAAATTAGCCTCTCTCTTCCCCTTCCCTCCCTTTTCTCCCCACCATTCCCTGGTGACCAGACCCCTGTCCCTGGAGTCTCACCAGAATAAAAAAAACATCAGGTCTAAAAAGAAACTTTCAATTAAGAGAGAAGAACGACAAGTAAAATATCTTTGTAAATTTAAGTTGAATAGGTACAGTGGTCTTTAGCTATAGCACTGGGAATACCCCCAGCTAGTTAACAAGTACAAATTAAAATCTTTCAGCAAAACCTACAAATTGCAATCTCTTCCAGCCAAATGCAGATTTGCAATAAGAAAACAAAAACATAGCCTAAATCTCTCTTATTACTAGTACGTCACGTATTCTGAACTGATAGAGCCTGGTATGGAGAGAGAACCTGGTTGCACGTCTGGGTCAACTCTCAGAACCAGAGAGAACACAACCAAAACTAACATGCACACCAGAACTTCCTCCTCCGGCTTTAAAGTATGTCGCTGTCCCCTGATTGGTCTGCTGGTCAGGTGAAGCCAGGCTGACTGAACTTGTTAACCCTTTACAGTCAAAAGAGATATAAAGTACTTCTGTTCTATTAACTCCTACTATCTGTTTATGACAATGAGATGCTCCTTTCTCTTCCTGAAATCCCCTGCCTCATTTACCCCCAGCTGCTAGAGGGGCCCAAAGCCACACCATCCCAGCATATCAAATGGTTGGACTGGTACAAAGCTTAACTCCAAAGTCAGTTGCTCACCTCAGATGGGGCAAACCCATTAGTCCAGCAAGTCCTGGAGGCAGCTCAGTCTGCACCTTATGGTGGCTGTGGGTAGGGACATGTTGCAATTCCAATTTATACCTGGAGGTAGTGGGGTGGAGCTAGAGGCCTGATTCTGCCCATCACAGACCTGAGCCCACCTGCCTATAAATAACAAGAGGTGCTGAGTATGATCTAAGTCACATCAGCCTCCGCTGTGGTTCTTTGTCCCCCTCCGGTTGACCCATGAAATGACATTTGTGAGTCTGTTACTGAAGCAAAGTTGCTAGATCTGGCATTATTGAAGTGTGCTTTTAGATCCAGGTTTAGTCCCTGCAGGGGTGTCATTACACTGAGCAGTCTCACTCCCTGCTGACTTCAAGTGCAGTTCTGTGTGCTCAGCACAGCTGCAAACTCTTAGACACTCCATGCCTCAGTTTCCCCATCTGCAAAAGAGGGCTAGTATTTAACCCTGTGTGATGTTATTGACAGAATCTGTAACCGTATAGATCACTGTTGCAACCACTGTTATATATTTGCAGTACATATTGTACAAAGGTTGTCGTGTGAGGTATCTATGGCCAGGTTATGATTGGCTGGTTATAATTATGCTATGTGTATCATTTTTGTAGTTGAAGTTAGGAATATTGGCTCTATACTGTTTGTATTTCAAACTTATGCTATGCTTCTGGGTGACATCCTATACAAATTGGTGTCAGCTCTGCCTAGCCTGCTTGATGGGCCATTAAGGACCATCAGCTATACAACTGACCCATTGAGAGAAGGCAGATACACCTTGTGACTCCGCAAGGCATGCAGGGACATGCCTATGGACAGAACTCTCAGGTGTTTCCACGCCATGTGATGGACAGCTTGTCTCTGGGACAAAGAAAGCACAGGCTGCATGGCAAGAGACTATAAAAAGCTGCTGCAGCAACTCCATCTTGTCTTCAGTCCTGCTTCTTACCACTGGAGGGACTGTGCTACCAATGGAAGCTCTACACAAAGAACTGATGACTCATCCCAGCTGGGGATGTATTCCAGAGACTTGATTTGAACCTGCAGCTTAGAACTTTGCCATTACTGTATGTCATTCATTCCATGTGACCAATTCTTGCTCTCATCTCTATCTTTTTCCTTTTATGAATGAATGGACCTTTAGACTTTAGATGCTAAAGGACTGGCAAGATTTGTGTGCAAGATCTGATTTGTATATTGACCTGGGTCTGGGACTTGGTCCTTTGGGCTCGGGAGAACCTTTTTTTCTTTTACAGGGGTGTTGGTTTTCATAACCATTCGTCCCCAGTGGCACTGGGGGGGATACTGGGAGACTGGAGTGTCTGAGGGAATTGTCTGTGTGACTTGTGGTTGGCCCGGGGGTTTCAAACTCAAATCACCACCAGGGCCACATGAGGACTAGTACGTTGGCCTGAGGGCCACATTTACTGACACCTCCCCCCGCCGCCCTCGGCCCCGTCCCCACTCCACCCCTTCCATGAAACCCTGCCCCAACTCACCTCTTTCCACTCCTTCCCTGCCCCCATTCCAACTCCTTCGAAATCCCCACCCCGGGTCGGGGTGCAGCAGGGTGCTCAGGGCAGTGGATTGGGGAGCAGGAGGGGTGTGGGGTGCAGCAGGGGGATCAGGGCAGTGGGTTGGGGTGCAGAAGGGGTGTGGGGTGCAGCAGGGGGCTCAGGGCAGGAGGTCAGGGTGCAGCGTATGGCAGGGGGTCAAGGTGCAGCAGGGGGCTCAGGGCAGTGGATTGGGGTGCAGGAGAGGTGTGGCAGGGGGTTGGGGTGCAGGAGAGGTGTCGCAGGGGGCTCAGGGCAGTGGGTTGGGGTGCAGAAGGGGGCTCAGGGCAGGGGGTCAGGGTGCAGGGTATGGCAGGGGGTCGAGGTGCGGCAGGGGGCTCAGGGCAGTGGATTGGGGTGCAGGAGGGGTGTGGCGGGGGTTTGACTGCAGGACGGGTTCGGGGGTCAGGCTCTGGCCCGACATGCACCGGGGGCAGGGCAGGCTGCCTGCCCCTGCCCCTGCCGCTCTGGGAAGCTGCTGGAAAGTGGGGAACAAGAGGTGCAGTGGGGGGTGTTGCTGTTGTTTCTGGCACCGCCCCCAGCATCTCCCATTGGCTACGAATGGGGAACTGTGGCCAATGGGAGCTGCTGGGGGCGGTGCCAGAAGCAACAACAGCCCCCCGCCTTGCCCCTACCCTCAGGTTCTGTGCACTCGGGGGTGCTGGGGCCGGAGCCGCTCTGGGTAAACGCTGGAGCAGGGGGGGCGCCGCGTTTGAGACCCCTGGGCTTGCCGGGGGGGTGAGCCCAGAGTCTCAGGCTGGCTGGTTTGGTGGCTCAGTATGCACAGGACCCCAGCCTGGGGCCGTGACTGCCCTGCCCTGGCTCCTCGTTGGGTCCCGCCAGGACTGGCTCATGACACCCTGCCAGGGCTGCTGTACGATGAACTGGGGGTGCTTTGGGAGGGGCTCTGACACCCTGGGGGGTGAACACCCTTGGAACACCCAGAAGTAAATAGGGTGATGACAGCCCAAGAGCCAGGCGGCACCTAGGGGTGGTGCGAGCCAGCATGCACCTCTGAGCCAGGGCACTGGGCTCATGACCCGTGTCTCCATGCTGGTCCCATTGCCCCGCAGTGAGGGGGGGCTCACGGCTGTGGTGGCCCTTGTCCGTGGGAGGTGGTATCCTGCCCCAGGAGCTCACCACATGGTGCCCATGGAGCCGTGATGGGAGGGAGGCTGTGAGGCACCAGCAGGGCTGGGGCCAGGGCTGTATCGGTGGGAGGCTGGGCATTGTGGGGCAGAGAGCCTGGTTGACAGGAATGGATGAGCTGCAAATTGCCCAGTCACTCAAAAGATCTTCCCACGGCTGCAGGCTAATGTGGCCATGGCCTGGCTCTGGGGCATCCTTGGCCACATGCTGGCGGGCCACAGGCTCCTGGGGCCATGGCAGAGTAGTGGGATTGGCCCATCTTGCAGTTGCTGGTCAGCAGCTGCTGGGCCATTGTCACCTGTGTTCGTTCCTACAGACATTCAGGCAGCTCTGAGCGGAGGGGCCAAGGTGCACAGCTGCACCGGGCAGGATACAGCGCAGGCCCCACACCACATGGCTAGTCCAGAGCTCCCAGCTGATGGCATAGCCGGGCTGGGGCCCCCATCTCAGCTCATCCAGCCTTTGCCATCGGGAGGCAGATGCTTTTTACTGTCCCTACAGCTCCCACATCCTTGCCCACAGCCCCACAGGGCTGGAGGGGTAGGCTGAGGGGCGCGTGTGTAGCAGGGTGACCCTGCATCCCCGCAGTGAGGCCGGCTGTTAGCTGGTGACCAAGATACCTGCGTCGAGACTGGCACAAAGAGCCAGGGCCTGCCCAGAGGAAGCAGTGTATTTCACAGAGGGAGCTCCCCAGCATGAGTGGGGCCAGGGGGTCTGAGCACACGTCTCCAACCACACCATCCTGCCAGCTGCCGCTCGCCTCCCATAAGCCTCTGGTTTGCTGCCTGGCGGGGATATGCTGCAGGGGCCTGCTCCACTACCAGTCCCTAACCCTGATCCCCCCTGCCATCCTCTACACCCTGCCCAGATGGTGCCGCCTACCCTGGGCTCTGGCTCCCTGAGGGACCAGGCCTGGGGGATCTTCACTTGGTCTAACCACTGGAGTCGTTACTCTGCTGGTGAGTGTCCCAGGGCATGGGGCTATCCATGGAGAACATGATCCCAGCCGCGTGGGGGTGAGCCCTGGCGGGGCTATGAGAGTGGGGTCCCCCCAGGAGTAGCTGAGGCTCCAAACAGACCAGTGGAAGCCCCTGCAGGGTGGGGGAAGGTTGAGTGCGCACAGTTGCCCCGTTCTGAGGCTAGGTTTGCCAACTTTCTACTTGCAAAAAACCAAACACCCTTGCCCTGCCCTGCTCCGAGACTGTCATGCCATGCCCCTTCTCAGAGGCCCTGCCCCTGCTCACTCCATACCCCCCTCCCTCTCCCCACCCTCCCTCACTTGCTCATTTTCACCTGCTGCCTCAGGGGGCTGGGGTGTCAGAGGGGGTGAGGGCTCTGGGGTGGGGGGAGAAATTAAGAGTTCAGAGTGCGGGAGGGAGCTCCAAGCTGAGGCAGTGAGTTGGGGTGCAGGGAGGGGTGAGGGCTCTGGCTGGGAATGCAGGCTCTGGGATGGGGTTGAGGATTAGTGATTTGGGGTGCAGAAGGGGTCTCCAGGCTGGGGCTGAGAAGTATAGAATATGGGAGGGGGCTCTAGGCTGGGGCAGGGATGTGTGTGTGCGGGGTCTGGCTGGGGGCATGGGCTCTGATATGGGGTAAGGGATGATTTGGGGTGCAGGAGGTGGACTCTGAGCTGGGGCTGAGGGATCAGGGCTGGGGCAGGGGATGAGGAGTTTGAGATGCAGGAGGCTGCTCTGGGCTGAGATTGAGGGGTTCAGTGGGCAGGAGGAGGATTAGGGCTGTGGCGGTGGGGGAGTGTGAAGGTTCCATCTGTGGATATGGGCTCTGGGGTGGGGCTGGGGATGAGGGGTTTGGGGTGCAGGAGCGTGCTTTGGACTGGGATCAAGGGGTTCAGAGGGTGGGAGGGGGATCAGGGCTAGGGCAGAGGTTGGGGCCTGGGAAGGGGTCAGGGGTGCAGGCTGTAGGCTGCGCTTATCTCAGGGAGCTCCTGGAAACAGTGGCTTGTCCTCCCTGCCAGCTCCTACATGGAGGTACAGCCAGGTGGCTCTGCGCATTGCCCCGGCCGCAGGAGCCACCCCTACAGCTCCCGTTGGCCTCGGGACCCAGCCGTGTGGCATGGAGGCTAGCAGCAGGGAGTCTGCTAGCCCCGCACAGTCAACAGCCCGGCCAGCGGTGCTCACTGGAGCCACCAGGATCCCTTTTCAACTGGGTGTTCTGGTCCAAAACTGGACACTTAGTCACCCTATCTGAGGCACCTGCTGCTGGGGACACTGTGGGGATTGGGGTCACCCACCCATCAGCCAGCGCTGGGGATGAGGTTCCCCCTTGGCCAGGAAGTGAAAGGAAACCCTTGCTAAAAGCCAAATAGCTTGACGGGAGGATCCAGAGCTCAAGGGAAGGGCAGAATGTGGGTGCTGGGACCAAGGTAGACCAGGAGAGAGGTGCCTGGGGCTGAGGGGTGGGGGCAGAGTGAGGCAGGCAGGAGTCACGGGGTCTAATGCAGGGTGGAGCATGGGAGGTGAGGGGCTTCGACCCTGGGTGGGGCAGCACATGGGAGGCAAGGGGAGTTGGGCCTCGGATGGGGCACAACATGGGCAGCAGGGAGCACCTGGCCCAGGGCGGGATGGAGCAGAGCAGAAACTTGCAGGGTTAAACCCCGGGGAAGTTCTGCTCAGCCACTGTAACCTGCCATGGTGAGAGACTGAGCAGGGAACAAGTGCCACTGCTAAACCCTGAACTGCATGGGGACCCAGAGAGGGACCAGCTTTTGGGTCCCTCTGCCCGATGGGGCAGCTGGTCTGTCAGTTTGTATTGCCATTAACAGGTGAGCTTGATGATGGTTTTTCCCCACTCTCCCAGCACCCTCTGGCCCCACTGCAGAATCGGTGCTGCTTGCCCTTGGTCTGGGATTTATCCCTTTTAGCGTGTGGTGTAAATACCTGTCCTGCGAGGGTTTAAAGGCAGCTCATGCGTAAGTTAACACTCAGCATCTACCCAGGAGAATGAGCTAGTGGTTGAGACTGGGACCTGTGAGTGCAATGCTGCCTAATGGCTAGAGCAGGAGATATGGACCTCTGGGTTCTAGTGCTGGCTCTGCACTGACCTACTGACTCCACGCCAGCACCGAGCCATAGCACAGTCTCTGCACCATAGATTTTCTGTTAGATTCCAACTGCTCAGTGCATGTCTGGCCCCTGGACGGTACCAAGTGTGAATAAAACAAAACAGAACCTTGCCGTGGCTTTTCCTTGCCCTTCTCGCGCTTCCCCTCTCACTAGTTTTCCAGACTCTTTAAATAATAGATGTCCCCCTCCCCCCACTGTTGTGCCACTATCCCCACCTTCTGCTGCCTGGGTTGGTAGATTTCCAGGTCAGAAGGGTGGGTCCCTCCTGCAGCATCTCTCCCTCACCCCCAGTAATTACTGCATCCAGCCCAGTCACCGGGGATCAAAGCGGAGCGTACCCTTTAGAAAGGCCTTGCTGTGAAGGCGCCATGGGATGGAAAATCCACAGCTACCCCCAACTCCAGCACAGAAGAGCCCTGTGTCCAAGGTAAGAAAAAAGCTGCAGCCAGCTGCTTTAGTTACAAGGAGGTGACAGCAGGAGGTGGTCAAGCTCATGGTGCACCTGGCAGCCTGTTCCTGATTCAGGAAGACATTCTGCCATGCCACTGCCTCGGCTCAGCCGTCACAAGGGGACAGGCACACTGCACAGGATGGGCAGGAAGGAGAGGGCTGAGCCGCGAGCAGGTCAGCTGCTGAACTCATTGCACAGGCGAGGGGCCATGGGCTGTTCTCCTTCCCGCTTCACCATGGGGGTGGGTTTGCTTCCATTTCATCCCTCTGCCCTAGTTAGACAGCAGCAGTCCCTTGCCCTAGGGCCATCCTGTTAACCGGTGTGGGCTGCCTCTGGTGGCTATTATGAGACATTATAGCCACCACCAGCTGTGCTGAATGCTAGAGGCTGAACTAGTAATTCCCCCTTCAAGCTCCCACTCCAACCCCAAACCCACTACCATGCTGCAGTGCAGGTAGCACCTGCCAGCCAGTTTGCTGGCCTGTGGTCAGCAATTACATGGGTGAGATTCCTCACAGACGGAGCCAGGGTTTCAGCCAGGATTGGACTCAGGGCGGTTCACCCTCTTGGTGCTCACGCTGCACCGCTACACTTCACTCTCAGAGCTAGTGTGGATATGTCTCCGCAATCTGAAAGTTCAGCTCCAGTGCAGATGTACCCACAGGCTGACTCATGGCTGCTGTCCCCCTCCCCCCGTGATTGGCACAAGTCTAGGGAAAATCTACATACTCCCAACCAATTCATGGCCAATGGGGATGCCCAGAAGTCTGCAGGACATTCAGTTCTACCAGCTTTGCTAAGAGCTGCTGCCCTGCAGGTGCCATGGCTGAGCGCTCTGCCTTATCTCAGGGACAGAGATGGAAGATGGTGAAGTAGGGAAAAAAGTCATGGGAAATTCCTTCTAGAAGTGCCTGACTGGAGGCATCTGAAACCATGCGCCAGCACCAGTAGCTAGGAACCACAGGTAGCTGGGACATCATGGGGCTTCAGGTTTGGGTGTGGTCTCTTGTTAAGGTAAACCAGTCTAGGTGCCCCCCGCCGGGCTGAGAGCATCCCAAGACGTATGAAAACATCCACACACTTCTAAACAATTTTTTCTCAAAATATACAGTTTATTTACAATGATGTCACTTCTACAGTTTTATGGATAATTTTAATTTCAAACCTTTCAATGTCAGCAGCAGACATTAGGGAAAAACAAATCATAGAATCATCAAAAATAAGAGGCCTCTTAGCAATTATGTTCATTGGAGTTTAAGTTTCAAGTAGCCAATGTCTACAAAAAACATTAACAGGATAAATCTGGCAAAAAAAAAAAAGATATTGTGCACTGAGTTAGAAGGCAAGACACAAAACTGCAAGAGCCTTACCCCTGGCTCAGCTGGGCTCCCCAAGCACCCCCCCCCCCCCCACAGCTGGAATCCACCCCAGATCCCAGCTTATGGGGGTGACTTGAAAAAAAAAACAACCCCTCTGAAGTGATCTGGTCAATGTCACAAGTGCTACATGCCTCAGATCTTGGGGTGGGGAAGGTAGTGCCAGGGCACGGCCTAGTTTGCAATACAGGAGCTGTCATACGTCCAGGGGTTAGTCAGCTGCAGGTTTGTGGCAAGCATGTTAGCAGCAGCTTCCAGACTCTAGGAGCTTATTTAACACCAAAAGTCATGAACACTGCACGATGCTTAACAACAATGGCCCGGATTCCGATGTCGGGGGTGGGTGGGGGACTGGACCCCGTATGAACACGGTCTCCTCAAGGGAGCAGTCAGTGCCATCTTGTGGAGGCAGCTAGCTACACTTTGGATGCTCCAGCGGGTGGGTGCTCTTTCCCCAAGCTGTGGAGCAAGGTGCTGAATTTGGGAAGGAGACGCATGGCAAGGGGACCCGGAGAGCAGCAGGAGACTGCTGGGCTGGCAAGGCAGAGAGCTAGAGAACACTGCCAGCCGAGGAGAAGCAGAAAGAGTGGGAATGCCTGCAGCAGCCCCAAGAAGGGGAGAGCAGGAAGTGTGGGGTGAGGGCACATTTGCCACTTCATCTATCAGGGCCTGCTGTGCAGCAGATTCCACCCGTGTATCAGTGGCCCACCATGGGGGAGGGGAAGGAAAGTCTGGGGATCCAAGAATCCCCTACCTTGGCAAGTCAGCTGTGGACAGTCTGGCCCACCCTGAGAAGGGCAGAGTTCTCAGAGCCCCTTGGCCCCAAACCTAGGACGTAGCAGCGCCAGATGTTAAGCTAGTTCTAAGGGGAGCGAGACTTCTCCTGGAACTCTGAGCACTCGCCCAGCTGGTGTCTCTCCAGGATGGGACTGGGCACAGGTGGCACTCACAGAGAAAGCAGATGGCACCTCTGCTATTGTAAGACCTGAATCCCATGAGAGGCAGGGTGTGAGCCAGATGCTTCTGAACCTGCCGGCAGCAGACGCAGAAGAAGAGTCTTGGGGTAGGACTCAGGAGAGCCCTGGCAAAGATTGCTGGCTCCATCACTTGTTTGGCTTGGTCATCTGGCCACAAAGCAAGCTCCTTCTCATTTCCCTCACCCCTCTCCTCCCACCTTACGGGAGGAGGCAGGTAAAGGCATGGAACTGAGAGCCAACAGGAAAGAGGAGAGGAAAATTAGACAGCAGCACAATTTTCCTTTTCTACAAGGGAGCCAACGGGCCCAGAGGTGTGCCACAGCACAGAGCGCCCATCGGGGAGTCCCAGTGCCCCACCTGTGTCTGCACTCAGCCACCAGTGCCAGACGCTAGGCAGAATGGGCAGGGCCATTGGAGGCAGGAGACAGTGGGTGTTGCCCATCTCCGACAGAGCTGGAAGGGCAGTTCCGGCTCTGCAGGCCGTGCTGTGGCCCAAGAGCTCAGCCTGGCTCAGAGGGGCCCTTAGTGGCTCCTGGAGTCACCGGCATCCATATTCAAAACACCCCACCTAGCCAGGAAGGACATGGCCATTCTGGAGCCTCAGAGGAAAGCCCATGGCCCCACAACTGGGAAGATCAGATGGGAAAGGAGGGAATTCTGCTCCTAGCAGGCCCTAGGGTGGCCATTCACTGCAGCACCCTCCTCCCCCTCTGGGCTCAGGGACTCCTAACTTCCAGTGGGTCTGGCCTGGACAGGCACTGTCCTTCGCTTTGGCTGTTGCAAGGATTTAAGTTGGGGCAGGGAGAACAGATATCCTACCCCCCACCCCTAACAAACCCACTAGACAGAGGGAAGGGGCCTGAGCAGGGGCAGAAGCTGGAGCATCATTGCTGCAATTCCTCTCCCCCTGCCCGCTGAGCCCAGAGAGCTCCCTTCAGCCACAGGCTCCTCTCCACTCAGACACCAAAGCAGGAGATGCGTCAGACTGGCAGTGCAGTGAGCCGGGATACTCTGCCCTCCGGAGGGCAGGCAACCCCTCAGGAAGGGGTTGCGATCTGCAGGGTTTTGGTGCTGCAGCCCATGCATCTTCTCCGGCCTACAGAGCAAGGCCCATGATGGACGGGCTGGTTCCAAGGGGGGGATGGTGTCGCAGGCACGATTTTGCCATGTGGCACCAAAGCCAAAAGCTTTGTACCTAACGCGTGTGTGCGCTGGGTGGGCGGGATTCTGACTGCACGGCTAATGCACTGCGGGATAAATGACAGCACTGGGCCCCAATTGTCGAGCAGGACGGGAAGCCAGTGTCCAACAGAGTGGCAGCCCCTCCTCCTCTGTGTACTGCCATGCTTCACTTGGAATTAACAAGCCCTTGGGAGTGGGGCCAGCCCCTGGCATTTGGAGAGCTGAAGCATCTATCCCTTCACTCCAGCGCCAACAGTGGGACTGCATGTGGCTGCCTGCCGAGTCTTCCCCTAAGGCCCAGACTCCCCTTTCCCATCTGGAATGGGGAGATGCCACCCATAGAGAATACAGGTCACAGCATGTAATGCTTCCTCTTGACCAGAACGGCCAGTTCAGCACTGGGCCAGGACAGTTGGATGCAGAATTTAGTGCATCATGGGATCTGAAGTCTCCCTGAGCTGCAGCTCCCCCCAGAGCTGGTTGCAGCCTGCTGTGGTGTTTACAACGCAGGTTGCAAGGATGGTTTAGATGCAGCTCATGACTTGGCAGTTAGTTCTTGTCCCCATTCCTTCCTCCCTCCTTGCTGATGAGCTCAGAGCAAAGAAACCCAGAGCACTTACACAGCAGCCACCTCTTCTCCTGGCGGACTCACTGCAAACACACAAAGTTACTGCTCCACGCTGAGGGGCATGACGACCTTTAAGGCATCATTAGAGAACACTGTGTAGATCCCTCTCAGGAGAAATACCTGCCTTTAAACTCACAGGCGCCGCTGCCTCTCAGGAGCTGGGCAGAGGCCATGAGGTCAGAGTGACAGAAGCCAGCAACACAGAGCAGAGTTCTCCCTCCATGGTCGAGGGGCCTTTACTCCCAGTCATTCAGTTCTGCAAAGGTGGATGCCCCCCCACAACGTCCTGTGCTGGTGGAAGGGGAGGTGGCAGCGTGGCACACCAGGGACACAGGAGCCAGATGCCAAGCAGGGGAGCCATGGATGTTAATCCTCTTTCTCAAAGGTTTCCTCTGGGATTAGTGTTTTAAATGGACGGTCCCAAAATCGACTGGTGATGCCAAAGCCTTGGGGGGGGGGGGGCAGAGGAGGAGGGAAGAAGAGAGAGAGTGAGAGGCTGTGTGAATTGGCATTCAAAAAATGGTCCCCTGATCTGTCTTATATGGCTTTCATCATTTCCTGTCTGAGCACCTCACCGTCAGTAATGAAGGGTCCTCATTCTATAGCCGGGGAGGCACAGGATAGAGTTAGTAATTCGCCCAAGGTCCCGCTGGGGCTGAACTGGGAATTGGCTCTGTCCGGCGTCGTGCCCATTAGACCCCCACCCCTCTCCTCCTGCCTCAGCCAGTGAGAGCGGAGATCCCCAGGGAGCACAGCCAGCCAGGTCAGCGTACGGTGACTCCACGCCAGCTGCATGGCTGGAACGCTGCTGCTCCCCAGGGGTGAATTTAGACTAACTGCAGCCACCAGCGGATTCTGAGGCAAGTAACAACTGAAGTGCTGGGCCGCCAAGGCGATGGGAGGAGATTTGGGCCTACAAACCTCAGCCCCCGAGTGTGAGCCACCTAGGAGCAGCTGGCAGCCTGAGACTTCTTTGACACAGCGCAAGATTCGGGAGATTCCCCTTGCTCTTGGGACTTGGCAGTGTGAGGGAGAGCTGGCACCAGGTCTGGGCATTCCCAGAGAATGGTCACCTGGCACAGGCACTGTATGGGCGGCTCCTGTTTGGAAGGGGTTTTCCTGGCTCAGGCAGAGGGAGGGAGAACATTACGGAATTGGCTACATCTCCCCTCCAGCTAGACATTCAGCATGGACAGTGAGGGAAGCTGTGGCAACAAGCTCTCTGCACCAGTCTGTCATGCTAAATTTCTATCCATATATTCAACTGGGTTTTGTAGTGTTCACTTCCAGCCTAAACTGCTGTGTATATCAACTGCTGCACTCAGTGGTGGGAGAAGGTGCCATGGCTCAGAAAACTGCACGAGTGCTAGTGCCCCCTGCCCTCCAAAGCGGGCATGTCTGAGAGCTGTTGAATGCTGCTCCAAGGATCATTGCTCTTTTGCTGAGCACAGCAGAGCTCTTGGGCACCCTCCAGAGTGTTTGCTCATTTTGCATTTGAAGATATTAAATTTAGCATAGCTCCTCCCATGCTCCAGGCCAATGAGCCCGCTGGGGACCCTGGGTATGTGCTTGATGCAGCAGCATGGACCCGGATACCGGCTAGCAACCCTTCTGTGGCATGGTTACCCACAATACCCAATGAATATTCTGCACTGGGCTCTTGCACAGTGCTAGGCCTCCACGCCCCCCACCACTCCCAGTGGAGCAAGGCATATAAGGGACTAAGGCCTTGCAGACGGGGAGGAATACCTTTGATCTATGGAATCATTCCATTTGAAAAAAAAGAGACACTGGAAAGAAGTGAGAGTGTTTTTAAAAACCCAGCACTGGCCTTTAGTGGCTTTTCCAAGAAGGCGGGAGGAGCAGAGCATTTCCAGGGAATTGCATAAGTTCCTGGGGAAAGCCAGAGGGTTTTTATGCACTTCAGAGACTAAAAGCAACCATGGAATGAGAAGCAGAGGCGGGACCAGCTCCCTCCCTCTGGGCCCCAAATGGGTCACCACTAACACAGCCAACCCTCGCCAGCCTGAACAACCCAGGTCTCCTCTAGGACCAGTACCAGACTGCAAGTGTTGCATGGCACAGAGAAATCCATTCCCTTAGGAGAAGAGAAGAGAACAGAACAAAGGCTGCCTGCCTGTGGGAAGAGAAAGTGTTTGACAGCCCAGCTATCCTGCATTCATGACAACAAAAGCTATCTATGCATAGCACTTTTCTCATAGGAAACCAGGCAGAGAGATATGCTTGTTTGGAGACCTCACCCTCTCCTCAGAGTATGGATATACACTTATCAGCATGGTTTTAGGGTGCCTGTTCTTTGGTGACAGTGTAGCCTTGGGAAAGTCACTTAATCTCAGTGTGCCTCAGTTTCCCTGTCTGGAAAATGGAGATAACCATTGCGCTCCTGAGCCAATGATCACTTGAGAAGCGGAAAGGGGTATTCTGGAACCTGACCTTTCCACCAGCCTGAGGCATTTGAGATGTGCCTCTCCATCTGCATAGTCTGGAGGCAGCTCAGGTAGCACGTCATCAGTGGCTAATGGAAGAGGAAGATGCCGAGAGCCCAGGGCTGGTCAGATAATGCTGGCTAGGCAATGCCCACAGATATAAGCCTCACACTCCATGCCGCAGGCTAAATCTGAGCTTTAATTTCTATAAGAATTTTTCACCCTAATGAAACAGTAGCAGGGTACCTCAACAGTGCACCCCACTGGCAGCAGCACGCAGGGTATGTGTAGTTACACACTGCAGTGAAAAACAAGATGCATCCACACTGTGATGCGTAGCTACATGTGTCAGTGAAAGGCTCTGGCATGGGGAGGCAGTGAGGAAATGCTCCGGCACTGGAAGCATCTACACTGCTCTTTGTACTTGGGCTAGCTGGGCATTCAGTGTATGTGCTCAACACGTCACTCTAAGGAGTGCTCAGAATAGACATATCCTCAGAGCTTTAACAAAAATTTGTTGAGGATTGCAGAAGCCACAATTACTTCTCCCACCACTGAAATGCAGCCACCTCTGAGGAAGAGAGTGCAGCAGCAGATGTACACCGCAGTTTAGCAGGAAGTGAACTCTACAAAAACCCAAGCAAAAGGTACAGGTGGAAATTTAGCATGACGGGGGAGTTTTAACAGGTCATTGGAGCCAACACCCTGACCCCTGCCTAACATTTAAACAGGCACTTTAATTATCAGAAGTAGTCAGGACTTGCATTATACCCCATCAGAAAGGCTACAAGCTCAGGGAGACAGTGCCCTTAGCACTGCTGCATTTTAGTGCCAATTCAGAAAGCAGCAGCCACCTCTTAAAACCTTTGAACTCACTTCTCAGCACCTAGATTTTCCCACCCACATACCTGTCAAACCATTGCAGAGCTGCAGCTGACTAGATGGCTTAAGTTTTTAATAAAGAGGAACAAAGAGAAGTGTGCTGCTTGCCTGGAGCTAGAATCCAGGATGTGATGGAGTGTTTGCCGAGACTGATCAAGCCTTCAGACCACTACCCCTTCCTACTTCTCCACGTGGGCACCAATGATACTGCTAAGAAAGACCTTGAACAGATCACTGTAGACTACATGGCTCTGGGAAGCATAAAGGAGTTTGAGGTGCAAGTCGTGTTCTCGTCCATCCTCCCTGTTGAAGGAAAAGACCCAAGTAGGGACCTGGGAATTGTGGAGGTGAATGCGTGGTTATGCAGGTGGTGTCAGCGAGAGGGCTTTGGATTCTGGGATGCTGTTCCGGGAAGAAGGATTGCTAGGAAGAGATGGGCTCCACCTAAGGGAGAGAGGGAAGAGCATCTTCGCAGGCAGGCTGGCTAACTTAGTGAGGAGGGCTTTAAACTAGGTTCACCCAGGGGACGGTGACCTAAACCCAGAGGTAAGTGGGGGAGTGGGATACTGGGAGAAAAAACAAGGAGGAGGGTACAAGATGGGAAGCCTGCCCTACTTTCTCAGTATGGATCAGGAATCAGCTAGTTGTCTTGGGTGTAGGTACAAGAACGCAAGATGATCATATTGGTCCCTTCTGACCTATGAGTCTATAAAAGCCTGGGAAACAAGCAGGAAGAATTGGAAGTCCTGGCATATTCAAGGAACTATGATGTGATTGGAATAACAGAGACATGGTGGACCACTTCACATGACTGAAGCACTGTCATGGATGGGTATAAACTGTTCAGGAAGGTCAGGTACGGGAGGAAGAGTGGAGGAGCTGCATTGTATGTAAGAGCGGTGTGATTGCTCAGAGCTCTAGTTTGAAACTGGAGAAAAGCCTGTTGAGAGTCTTTGGGTTAAGTTTAGGGGCGAGAGCAACAAGGGTGATGTCATGGTGGGCGTGTGCTATAGACCACCAGACCAGGAGGATGAGGCAGATGAGGCTTTCTTCGGACAACTAATTGAAGTTTCCAGGTCACAGGCTCTGGTTCTAATGGGGGACTTCAATCACCCTGGAGAGAGCAATACAGCAATGCACAGACAATCCTGGAAGTTTCTGGAGAGTGTTGGGGACAACTTCCTGGTAGAAATGCTGGAGGAACCCACTAGGGGCTGTGCTCCTCTTGACTTACTGCTTACAAACAGGGAAGAATCAGCAGGAAAAGTAAAAGTGGGTGGCAACCTAGGCAGCAGTGACCATGAGATGGTTGAGTTCAGGATCCTGACAAAAGGAAGAAAGGAGAGTAGCAAAATATGGACCCTGAACTTCAGAAAAGCAGACTGAGTCCCTTAGGGAGCTGAAGGGCAGGATCTCCTGGGAAGCTAATATGAGGGGGAAAGGAGTCCAGGAGAGCTGGCTGTATTTTAAAAAAGCCTGTTCAGGGGTGCCAAAACAAACCATCCCGACGTGCAGAAAGAATAGCAAATATGGCAGGCGATCAGCTTGGCTTAACAATGAAATCTTTGGTGAGCTTAAACTCAGAAGGGAAGCTTACAAGAAGTGGATATTTGGACAGATGACTAGAGAGGAGTATAAAAATATTGCTCGAGCATGCAGGGGTGTAATCAGGAAGGCCAAAACACAACTGCAGTTGCAGCTAGCAAGGGATGTGAAGGGCAACAAGAAGGGTTTCTACAGGTATGTTAGCAACAAGAAGGTGGTCAGGGAAAGTGTGGGCCCTTTACTAAATGGGGGAGGCAACCTAGTGACAGATGATATGGAAAAAGCTGAAGTACTCAATGCTTTTTTTGCCTTGGTCTTCACAGACAAAGTCAGCTCCCAGACTACTGAACTGGGCAGCACAGTATGGGGAAGAGGTGAGCAGCCCTTAGTGGTGAAAGAACAGGTTAAGGACTATTAGGAAAAGCTGGATGTGCACAACTCCATGGGTCCAGATCTAATGAATCCAAGGGTGCTGAGGGAGTTGGCTGATGTGATTGCAGAGCCATTGGAAATTATCTTTGAAAACTTGTGGCAATCAGAGGAGGCCCCAGACGACTGGAAAAAGGCAAATATAGTGCTCATCTTTAAAAAAGGGAAGAAAGAGAACACGGGGAACTACAGACTGGCAGCCACACTTCAATCCCTGGCAAAATCATAGAGCAGGTCCTCAAGGAAACCATTCTGAAGCATTTGGAGGAGAGGAAGGTGATCAGAAACAGTCAACATGGATTCACCGAAAGCAAGTCATGCCTAACCTACCTGATTGCCTTCTGTGATGAGATAACTGGCTCCGTGGATATGGGGAAAGTGGTGGATGTGATATATCTTGACTTTAGCAAAGCTTTTGATACGGTCTCCCACAATATTCTTGACAGCAAGTTAAAGCAGTATGGGCCGGATGGACAGACTATAAGGTAGATAGAAAGCTGGCTAGATTGTCGGGCTCAATGGGTAGTGATCAATCGCTCCATATCTAGTTGGCAGCCAGTATCAAGCGCAGTGCCCCAGAGAGTCGATCCTGGGGCCGGTTTTGTTCAACATCTTTATTAATGATCTGGATGATGGAATTAATTGCACCCTCAGCAAGTTTGCAGATGACACTAAACTGGAAGGAATGGTAGATACGCTGGAGGGTAGGGATAGGATACAGAGGAACCTAGACAAATTAGAGGATTGGACCAAAAGAAATCTGATGAGGTTCGACAAGGACAAGTGCAGAGTCCTGCACTTAGGAAGGAAGAAATAATCCCATGCACTGCTACAGGCTGGGGACCGAGTGGCTAGCAGCAGTTCTGGCATAGCAAGACCTGGGGATACAGCTAGATGAAAGCTGGATATGAGTCAGCAGGTGCCCTTGTTGCCAAGGAAGGCCACAGGCATAATTGGGGCTGCATTAGGAGACCATTGCCACAGATCGAGGGAAGTGATATTCCTCTATTCAACACTGGTGAGGCCACATCTGGGGAGTATTCTGTCTGTTTTGCCTTCGCTATCAGAGGGATGTGAGAAATTGTGGAGAAAGTCCAGTGGAAGGGCAATGAAATATATGGGGGCTGGGGACCATGCTTATGAGGGGAGGCTGAAGGGAACTGGAGTTATTTAGTCTGCAGCAAGAGAAGAGTGAGGAGGAGGATTTGATAGCAGCCTTCAACTGCCTGAAGGGGGTTCCAAGGGATGGAACTTAACTGTTCTCAGTGGTGGCAGGGACAGAACAGGAGTAACGGTCTCACGTTGCAGTGGGGAGATCTAGGTTGGATTTAGGAACACTATATCACTAGGAGGGTGGTGAAGCACTGGAATGGGTTCTGGAGGCAGGTGGTGAAATCTCCACCTAGAGGATTTTTAGTCGGCTTGACAAAGCCCTGGCTGGGATGATTTAGTTGGGGTTGGTCCTGCTTTGAGCAGGGGGTTGGACTAGATACCTCCTGAGGTCCCTTCCACCCCTGACATTCTAGGATTCTGTGATTATTTAAATCCACCCAGCCTCTACATTACCATAGCTTTATTTACAGCCTTAAAATCCTCCCAATTTCAGAAGTCATGGCTGAATGCACCACTTTAACTCTGCCCTCGTGCACCAATAGAATCACACAAGTTCAGCTTCATCTCAAATACTAGTGTTCTGGTCACAAGGAAAAACCTTCTACAATTTCAGGTCGGGGCTGCTCTAGCTTTTTTGCTGCCTCAAGCCCAGCAGTCAGGCAGCCTTCGGTGGCTTGCCTGAGGGAGGTCCGCCGGTCCCACGGCTTTGCCGTACCCGCCACCAAATTGCCGCCAAATCCGCAGCCTGACAGCTACCCTTACGGTGACCAGCAGGCCGCCCCCTGCAGCTTGCTGCCCTAGGCACACGCTTGGAGAACTGGTGCCTGGAGCTGCCGCTGTTTCAGGTACACGTGCATCTGTGCAGTCCCCATTCCCTATGTCTGCACACACAAGGAAGTAGTTAAGGTTTGTTTCAAATGTAAAAAGCTCTGAAATAGGATTCTTGGTAGACTAGGAAGCATCTGTTTGCAACTGATTCAAATTAATTTTTTGTATATGTTTGTATGTAATTGTAGAGTATTAAATCTGCACATTTAATAAATCAAAGTAAGTTTCCTGAATCAAGTACACAACTTGCCTTAATCAAGGCACATACAAACAGGGGCAGAGTTAAGGCTCAGTAGTCAGCCATATGCACTGGAATTTCCTGAGCTTGATTTCAGTCCCCCTGATTAACAGCAAGTTTGAAGAAAGTGAATCAAGAGGGGGAAAAGCGTCCCACACTTTCTTCAAACATCAGACAATAACTGGAGGAAAACAGAGACTGACAAGAGAACACACCACTACCATTTACAAAGCCTCATTGGGGTGGCGTATGCGTCTGTGCCCTTACCGCCAGGCTGGAACTTCTCTGCTGCTTGCGTAAACCTCTTGGAAACTCAAAACTGGGGGCAGGCTTTTAATCAGACACGCCTAACTTTAAGTACCCAAGGCCATGTTTAGGCATCACAATAAGTGGCTGCTGAGAACTTGCAGCTTTTCTTGTCCTTGGGAGGGGCTGCCAGGGCTCAACATGTGAGAGGATCAGGCCACTTTTTTCTTTGCCTAAATGTGGCCTTGGGCACCGAAAGTCAGGCCTTTGTGATTAAAAGCATGGGCCCAGTTTTAAGTCTCCAGGAGATTTATGCGCACAGGAGCGGAGCTCCAGCTGACTCAGAGGAGAAGAGCAAAGCCTGGGGAGGTTATGAGATAAATGATGGTACAGAGACACATCACCCCAACCCCAAGGCATGGATGATGCAGCCCTAACGAGCACAGTCTGACCTGCTGTCTCAGCTCCCCAGGGGTCACCAGTGTTCGCCGGTCACATGTCTGTTCCGAGGGGGCAGCAGGAAGGAGAAGAAAGGGGCAGGTACCTGATTTTTGGTGTTCGAAGTGGTGCTTCACGTGATAAGCCTTCAGCCCGTACAGGTAGGTGCCTTTCTTTGGCGAGCCGTAGTGCAGGTAGTAATGAGTCATGTCGTAGACAACATAACCAAACAGCCCGCCGACAAACATGGACATGCCAACTGCTTCAGGGAGCAGCAGGCGCAAGAGGGTGTAGAAAAACCCAATCACCAGCGATGCAGGCACAGGAGGGAAGACCAGACGGGAGCTGTCAAACGGACACTGGAGGCAGAGACGGACAATGGACAAGATGAGTTCCTAGCATGTTTAAGGAACCCAGGTGTGATACTCTCCTGGTTCACGTGACCCAGAGAGAGAGGGGGCAACGTGAACAATTACCATCAGATCAGAAGCTACAAATACGTCTGCCTCTGCTCTTGAGGTCTACAAATAGCTATTGTGGAACCTCTGACCAGCCAAAGGAGCTGTGTTTAAGGCATTATGAGTGAGCTTCCAAGCAACGTCAGAAGCATCTACAAGTGCCTGTTGGGGTGTTAGGTTGGCTACAATGGCCAGCTCCACCTTTCAGGGGGTTAGAGTTCTTCTAGTTGTAGCAGTGGCCACTTCTAAAACTACTTTGCCACTGTTCCCAACCCTAACAGAGCTAGAGGTTGCCAAGGCAGCTCAGGTGCCCACAGAAGGGTAAGTTTGTTAAAAGCTACTTTTAACCATTTAAGTTGCAACCTGGTCAGACCCCTACCTGGTGCAGATTGGCCCAGCTCCTTTGAGTTCAGTTGAGTGATGTTGATTTCCGCCAGCCAAGAAGCTGGCACCGCATTCATGGATTTGGGATATTACATTCACAAATCAACTCACCCAATTTCTAGTTACCCAACAAGTCTCAGGGCTTCCGCCTTTCCCATTACTAGTGCTAAAGCATCTACTGTTGTAGAAGGGATGTAGCACCTCACCCTGCTTTGAGTCATTGAGAAACACAATGCTGCGTCAGCAGCCTTCACAGGTGCTAAAGCGTTTCCAGTCACCACCGAGAAATTCTAGGCAAATGCGCCTACATCTGGAGTCTTGCTGCATATGGCTTGCCATGCCATGTGCCAAGAGACTGGCAGGCTGCCACTGGAGCTGGTCCTGTGCGTGTCTAAGCACGGCTCCGCAACTTCGGTCAGACCTTGAATTTTAGCTTTTGTGGCAAGGCTGTTGCTCTGGGCAAGTCTAATAGCACTGGGTGGTGCTCCTTTCCTAATCAGAGAGATGCTACGAATCACGCAGACATGCATGACTAAGCTCCACAATTCCCATGTCTGAGGTTGTTATCTCCAGAGATCTGTTGTGCCACTCCCTACATTGCAAGCAGGGGTGAGCACTACTCACCTTGTGATGCTGGCCATGCAACAAGAAATGCAGTGTGATGAGATAATAGTTACTAGCAGGTGGCTTCATGTGGAAGAGAAAGCGATGGATGAGATACTCTATTAAGGACCACAGGAACATTCCCAGCACGAAGATGAATGGGAAGAAGTACTTGTGCACAGGGATGGAGTACTCTACACGACAAGGAGACATGCAGCTATCAGCAACCATGCAGCACTACCACGGCTAGCGAGCAAGACAAGATCACGTCACGTGTCACTGCTTCTTTCACGTTTACTTTGTGCTTCCCAGATTTATTGTATTTCCTCTTTAGCAGCTTCAGACATATCCACCCAGACCCTCTAGGAGGGCTCGAAGTCTCCTCTCCTCTCCCCTGCCAGCCAGGCTCTGTTCTGGCAACAAGTTAGCCTTACTGCTAAAGCCTGTCAATCCTTGACTTGACCACTGCAAACACCTCCAGTTCCTCAGTTCCCCACTCTCCAAATGCCACAGTCAAGATTCTCCTCCTCCCCTGGAGCAACACTGACCATGTCCACCCACCTCGTCCCCCTCAGATGCCTTCAGTGATCTCCACTCCTTCCATATCTCCTCCTTTCTCCAGACTCTGCCTAACTCACCCCATCTCTTCCCTCACACCTCTGCTTCCTGCACCCTGCCCGTTGCACCTTTTGGCTCCTTCACCCCCTCCTGATTTCCTGATACCCCTCACACTGGAAAGGGCCAGAGCCCCTCTTAATCTGCTTGCAGAAGCAGAACCACCGTCTGTACCATGGAGTCTCCCAGCAAAGACTAAACCTCCCACCCTCCAATCAGATTTTTAATTGAGCAGCTGATGCTTCTGCCATTGTCTTCTGTGTATTTAAAGGGAAGGTTGCGTGGAGGCTGCTGCCAGGCTGGAGTGCGTTCCCATTGTTCCACAGACAGATCTGCCTCTATCAGGACACTGTGCACTAGTTAGAGAACATCAATGGGAGGGCTGTTGTCCCATGGCATGGCTCAAACATGCTTCTTTGTATGATCCCCAGTCATTTACTCTGCAGAAGCAAAGCCAGATTCTTGGGGTGTGTGCGTGGGGGGATGTTCACTGGAGAGGGAAGCCAGCTAGCATGAGAGTCCCTAGCACTTGGGCCATGTGGTGCCTACCCGCTTCCCCACTAAACGCTGCTGTAGTTGGTACTTCTAGTGATATAGGATTCATGCAGCCCTCAGTCTCAGCCTGGAGTATGCCCCTACGGTGCCGCCGTGCCCCCAACCCCATTCCCTAGGGGATGCCTTCTGCAGACAGTAGTGCTTATTGAAAAAGGAAGAAGAAAACACACACACCCCCAACCCCCGGCTACAGACTGTTCAACTTGCTACCAGCTGAGGCCAGGAATTTACTACTGGTTTGACACTTTAGATCTTTAAAATGGGCATGACAAGCCCCCTCTCTTGTGACTGACAGTCTGTCATGGATCAGGTCTCAGACAACAGCACAGAAGATTCACAATTAGCTTTTGAGGGGTGGGGGGAAGAAGGGGAGAAAGCCTCACCCCAGAACAAATCAGTTGCATGGGTGACTCTCTGCAAGCGTGCAGTGGTGCAAGGGGGAAGCACTCTCCCTAACCCATCTGAGAGCACAGTAGAGCGAACATTGCAGTGGGCAGGGGGGCACCAACAGATACGTGTTAGGAAGTCTGCCTAGTGTCACAAAGCTTTGACAAGGGCTGCTTCTGCCCCTCCTGGCTGGCTCCTAATGCAGGGAGTTCGGATCCTCTCGACAGTTGAAGATCTAGCTACAGGTTTGACTGGACTTTCTGAGTTCTGCATCACAGGCTGTTTGCTCCAACCTTTTCCTGGCCTCATGGTCTTTTCACCACAGCTTAATTTCACACCTGCCCTTCTCATGCTCTGCCCCCCTACCCTCCCATCCCTGCTCTTTCCGTTTAGCTGATCCCTGCCTCACTCAACCCCAGCCCCTGAAATAATAAAAATCACAGCATTATCCTGCTCTCTGCTGCCATTGCACTGTTCACCCTGCTCGCTGTTCTACGCTTTTCGCACCCGCGTCTGCGTGGTCTGTTTTGGTTTTAAGTGCCGCAGGGCAGAGACTGTCAGCTACTGTGTTTGTACAGCACCTGGCACAGTGGGGGCCTGTTCTTAGCTGGCCCTTAGGCACTGCTGTCAGAAATGTGATTATTCATAAAAAAGGCACAGAGGCTGGCTGGAAGTGGGGCACAGAGGCAGCACTTCAAGTTACTTAAGACTAGTTTTAAAAAAAAAAGAAAAAAAACCAAACACACAAAAACCCCACATCTAGATTCCAAGTTGAAGATGTCCCTTTAAGACCCCAGCTAACAGCATTGGACAGTGATCTGCTCCAAATGCAGTGCCCCCTCTAGCCCTTTGAGCTGCACCCGCGCCACCATGGCAGGCTCTGGTGGGACACAGCCACATGAGAGGAGGAGGAGCAGGAGGAGATTCTCCCTCTCCTGCCATTCACCCATCCCTGGACACAGCCAACACTGATACCAAATGGCATCTCCAAAGGAATGCAGCTCAGGGGAGGAAAACAGCACATTAGAAACAAAGGCAGCAACATGCTCTGGCTGCAATTGTTGCTGGCAGGAGGGTGGTCAGTGGGGATTTCACACAAACAAGCCACACACTGTGCGAGGTCTGCCCAGCGCCAGCAGCACTGAGGGACAGGCTTGTCGAACTACCTTACAGGGCTACAGACTGACAGCGCTGGCCATTCTTTTGCTTCCATTCAGCTCCAGAGTGGTGGCTGTGTGCCCCCCCGTGGGCGTGACCCCTACTGGAACTGGGGCTGTTCCCCTTGCCATGGTGGGGGGCTTGGCTGGCAGTCCCCCACTACGGGGCTCCATTCCTCCCCCTACCTAGCCCTGTCCCCCGGTTATTTTTAGTAAAGTCACGGACAGGTCACAGGTTTTGTGAATTTCTGGGTATTGCCTGTGATCTGTCCCTGACTTTTTACTAAAAATAACCATGATAAAACCTTAGTCTTAACTAGGAATCACAAGCAATTCACAGACGCCTCGGCAGGCCAGACTTTGATGTCTGGACACCTATAGCCCTTCAAATCTGGAGAGACTCAATATCTATCCGACACCAGGATGGTTCCATTTCAGACACATCAATGCAGAGAGGGCCAGAAAAAAAACAGGGCATGAGAGCCAGGGTTTCCGAGACTGGAGTCAGTGATTTTTTTTAAAAAAGTCTTTGGACTGAGAGCAAGTATCAGCAGCACAGTTATCTGCCACCCTGGCAAAGAGCCCAGGTCTGCTCTGGGGACCCCACCATCTGAGATGGGGGAGCAGCAAGCCACTAGCAGAAACAGTCTTGAACACCCCCCCCCCACATTTAGTTAGAAATGCAGCTAAATATGGCGAGTGCACCTCTGTTACACTAACGGTACCTCCATACTGAAGCTGGGAGGGGTAATCCGCAGCTCGGGGAGCTGTACGCATGCTGGCTGCTGGAGCTAGTTCATGGGAAGTGGGCCCACTAGCCACACAAATATATACCCAGACTCAGACTCCAAAGCTAGCAGGGACCATCATGATTAGGGGGCTGTGTCATAAATAGATAGCTAAGGGTTAATATTTCTTTCACCTGTAAAGGGTTAACAAAGGGAACCAAACACCTGACCAGAGGACCAATCAGGAAACCGGATTTTTCAAAGCTCAGGGACGGAATGTTTGGGTCTGTGTCTTTTGTCTGGCTCTCAGGAAGGAGATTCAACCACCTCCCTAGTAACCCATTCCAGTGCTTCACTATCCTAGTGAAAATTTCTTAACATCCAACCTAGACTTCCCCACTGCAACTTGAGACCATTGCTCCTTATTCTGTCACTGCTACACTGAGAACAGTCTAGATCCATCCTCTTGGAACCCCTTCAGTAGTTGAAAGCAGCTATCAAATCCCCCACTTCTTCTTCTGCAGCTAAAACAATCCCAGTTCCCTCGGCCTCTCCTCGTAATCATGTGCTCCAGCCTATCATAGCTTTCCTACTCAGATTGAACCTTAGCGTCATAAACTGAGAAGCTAGCATAAACCCTCTAAG